>NC_140959.1:46706778-46709278 GCF_014529385.1 Adiantum capillus-veneris | reverse complement strand
CTCACACAAATATGCTACAACACGACACACAACAAGTAGACATGCCGCATGTCTTAAGAAGAATGGATGACTCATACATGTATAATCGAAGTTCTAATGATGCAAAAGAAGTGGATCACTATGGAAAGTCACTTCTACATATGTGCAATAGTACCGGAATGCTCATTGCAAATGGTGTATCTCTATGGCAAGGCACCAATGACTTTACATGTAGAAAGCACAACGGTGCTAGCGTGATTGACTATATGTTGTTCTCGGAAGCCACTCTAGAATGCATACAAAGCTTTACACTTGGTGAATGGAATCCGGAATCGGATCATAGGATGTTATGTATTGACCTCAAGTGTGGTAAACGGCCCGAGCATGTAGCCTCCAATCATGATGTGAATCATTTGTACCTACGTCTAGACTTCAACGAGCACTTATATATGCTGATATGGTGGACCAAATGTTAAGCATGATAGAGCATCAAGAGAGCCCAACATTAGAATGCAAGTGGAAAGTTTTCAAAGAAGTAATTTTCTCTTGTGCGAAGGAATGCTTTTCGGTGAAACAAATGTCTTGCAAAAGGTCTAAGAAGGGTAGCACCAAGAAGAAATGGTTTGACATGGAATGTAGTCAAGCCCGAAAACACTTGCTAAGATTGGATGCAATCAAAGACAAGGAAGTTTACTTGGAATGTTCACACACATACAAAGCACTTGTTCAAAAGAAGAGGAGAAGGTGGGAAGTCGAAAAACAACTTCTTTTAGCACAAGAGAAAGCACATGCATGTGGCAAGTTTTGGCAAAATCTAAAAGGCAAGCGCGTTGAGAGCTTTGGTGACTTGACTCTTGAGGATATGTATATGCATTGTAAGAATCTCTATGAGCAACCCAATGTTGATAAGATGGAGTGTTGTAGCTCCCTTCCGTTTATGTCTCCCTTCTTTACCATTGAAGATGTATGCCGCGCGCTTGAGAAACTTGCTACTCGTAAGGCAAGTGACCTTCAAGGTGTCAAGGCTGAAATGATTAAATGGACAAGCAAGACAACACGATATTGGATATGCGATATGTTTAACCTTTCACTTCAGTATGGCATGCCTCATGATTGGAGTGCAAATTGGATCAAACCTTTGCACAAAGGAGGAGATGTAAACAATGTGAACAACTATCGCACTATAATGGTTGGTTCTTTAATGGCAAAGTTATTTGGATGTATCATGGAGATGAAGATAAGTGAATGGGCTGAAAAGAATGGCAAACGTGCACTTGGCCAAGCAGGTTTTCGAAAGCATCATAGCACTATTGATCACCTTGTCACTCTTCGAGTTCTTATGGAAGCGTCTCGATTGAAAGGAAAAAAGTTGTATTGTTGCTTTGTGGATTTCAAGAAAGCTTTTGACATGGTACCGCGAGGAAATCTTTGGAGACGTATGCAAAGCCTTCAAGTGCCGAGAGAATTTATGCATGCAGTCTTTCGCATCTACCAAAAAGTGATATGTCGATTACGTATGGGAGATGGAATTTCAGAATTTTTTGCAAGCACTATTGGTGTCAAACAAGGATGCCCACTTTCCCCAACCCTCTTTGGGCTACTCATTGATGAATTGGAATGCATGGTTCTTGACTTTATGCAGCAAGAAGGCATAGAAGAGGTTAAGATTGGAAATGTGGTGATCATGCTTTTGCTTTATGCCGATGATGTAGTGCTCTTGGCACATACCTTAGAAGATGCACAAAAGCTTATGAGTGTCTTGGAACGCTTTTGCCTACATAGGGGCTGATCGTGAATGGATCCAAAACCAAGGTTATGCTTGTAAAGACCCTCAATGATGAAAATCCATGCATTGTATATAACAATGAGAAACTTGAAGTGGTAGATCACTTCAAGTACCTTGGCCTTGAGGTTCCATCCAATCATAAATGGAAGGATTGTGCAATGCGTCGCTTGGAAGCCGGAAAGAGGGCCTATTATGCATTTGAGAACATGTGCAATGCAGGAGATATCAAGTGTTGGGCTCTCAAAAAGTACCTCTTTGACACATTGGTGACACCGGTGCTTCTTTATGGAGTGGAGGTGTGGGGTGGAAGCATCGGGAAGTCTAGTTGGAAAGAGTTTGAGAATGTCCAAAAGCGTTTTCTCACCAACTTTCTCCAAGTCAAGACACAAACACCCTACATGCTCTTACTTCTTGAGTCCGGATTGCTTCCCATTGAGGTCTTGGGCATGCAAAGGGTTGTGGAGTACATGCGTAAGACACAACGTAGCCCTTTGCATCGACTTCCTAGAATCGCATATGAAGCAAGTCAAATGGTTCAAAAGACATGCAAGAGCAAAATACTAAGTTCGGGGTGGATGCTTGATATCAAGAAATGGTTTGGAAGATGGGATGCATGTCACTTGGTCAAGGATGCGTCGATCGACTCCCAAGTTAATGAGGCCTTCTTACAACGCCAATGTATCACGGATTGGGAGAAATCCGGAGGTCCTCGCTTCAGCCATTACACCACACACG
>NC_140959.1:46529278-46701778 GCF_014529385.1 Adiantum capillus-veneris | reverse complement strand
GTAGTGGATGGCGCTACCCATGGCTGAGCGCCGCTTTGCTTTCAACACCTTGTCCTAACCCTACCCCAGAGCTAGCGCAGCCATAATCTTAGCTCCAGTGTTTTATGTTGGTTGTTGATCCTAGTCTAGTGTACGAGTCACTTACTTTCTTAAGCTTGTGACTCTCCCTCGGTAGATTAGCTCTGCCAATCATTGTAATGATGAAATTCGACATCGATTTATGATTATTGTATATCCAACCTCTCAAAATCCAGCAGCCTAATGCAGTTACAAAACGTTTTTACCCTTTTTGTTACCAAGGTATAACGTGTTCCTTGGTCAATGAGCATTCGCTTTTTATTTTTTGAAAACTAAAGACAATTGTTAAGTCCATCATTATATTTACACACTAGTCATTTAAATGAGTGAGCACTATCTTATTTCAACCAATCAACATTTTTGAGCTATCAAAGCGCTTGAAAATACAACTCAATTTTTTTTCTAGTTTAGTCAACAAAAAGAGAAGGCATCTCTATAGCCTTTGCCCTTTGGGCAGGCCAAAAAAAAAAAAAGGTGAAGCTCCTCCTCATAAGCTAAAATGAATGGCCACTGTCGGATTTCCCCAGGCTAATACCTTATCTTTGAATGTAATCAAAGAAGTCCTTCAAATGGGCAAATGACTTTTGCTCCTCCACACATACTATTGTGTGTGTGTGTGTTCAATCTTGGCCTCGTGCTCCCATCCTCTGTGTATTATCTTAGACGTTGTCGCTACCCCTATCAGATGAGCTCCACCCCTTGACCACATGCGTACGCATGCATAGACACACAGGCTATTGCAACTTGACAAAAAAAAATTCTTAGTCTCACGTGACTTCAAATATAGAACTTTACAGCAACTTATAATTTATAAGGAATTTATGATTACTCATGATTACCCGATTGAAAATCTCATCAAAGCCTCCTTTACCTCATAAGTTGTTGAAAGAGCTTATAGCATATTTTTTTAGTTTTATATGAGAATTGAAAATTGCACTAGGATCATTGACATCAATTAGCTGCCAAATGAATATAGAGTCAATATTAAGCTACCAAAAAGCTTGTAGAAAATTTACAGATTTATAATTGATAATTTCACTGGGCATTTTGAAAATCGTATTTATCAACCAGCTGCGCATTACATACCAAGCCACCATTTGATCCCACAAAATTCTACCGCTTACGTAGTGCAAATCTCAGCCTTTGATATTTTTTCAATCTTTACGACCATACCTTGCATAAAGCCACCTGCTTTCAAGATGTAAGCATATTGGAAGACAAACCCTCTCTTAATATTCATTGGATACAACAAGTGCTTCACAACCTTGCCTTGCCAAACATATCCTTCAACCAATGCATTCTCAATGATAGAATCTGCACATAAAGCTCATCAAGCACTTACTCTGCTTTGGTGAGTAAACCACAATTGGTTATACACATTGACAACCAATCGTAGAGTTTTGTAGGAGCCCATAACTACCATTTTCTATCATACTTGAAAATAGATCTATGTGCTTCCTATATAGCAGTACCCTATTAGGAAAAACCATTCACTCAATGGACTTTAAGAGATGGAAATTTGAATGCATAGCACTTTTTGTGCTTTGGGACGTTCAAATTGCATGCTAAGAAAAGCAATTCCAATCATCATGTTTTTGGACAATTTTGTGACCAACAATCTCATCCTGAAAGCCTCCAAGTCTCAAGGTGATAGCGCATGTGATTGCATCAGAGGATGTACAATCGCTTGAAATTATCTGTCAACAGCCGAGTGCTTCCTTTCTTGCCATATTTGGCATAACTTGTCGTTCAATGCACTTGAGGCAAAACATTTACAACATAAGCCCTATTTTGTGTAACGTACATGTGGAATCAATGCACTCCAAGAGATGGAATTTTGAATGCCAAGTAACTTTTTTGCTTTTAGGAGTTGACTTGCATGCTGCAAAAAAAGATTCCATGCATGACTGTTTTGGAAGAGCACACTTGTCGATGTTGTCGCCGAACTGAGCGATCTTGCATTGTCTCACCTTGAGAGTAATCTTTTATTACCTTTATGTACATTATGCTACTTGCCCTACTGCAATACAAATCAACATGATTGCATAGCACTTTATCTCTCACCATCCATATCATCTAATATTTACCCTCAAAAGAACTGGCATCATCAAACTGCACTCAAAAAATGGCCTTACATTAATTAACACATGGGTGTCATGGATTTGACTACCTCGTCTTTAGCTTTTCAAAGTCAATGATGGCCTCCTACTCTTCATGATTCTAGCCAAAACAACACATTAGCAACACATAGGAAGCAGATGAATGCATTACCTTCTGGGTTCTAACCAGACCCCAAGACCCTATGTCTCAAATTGACCCTATTGACAATAAATTTGTACATTACATAGTGCAAAGTAGTAGCTCATGACAACAGCGTGCGAGGGGTGATGCGAGCACAATATGGGGGAGATAGGAGAGCGATGGGGAGAGATGGTACTGCAGCCGCAGGTCCAGCACATTTGTACGACACCAAAGGATGTGCAACGAGGGTTTCCACCCAATGATGTGTAATGGGACAAGTCTCACACACACCCATGAGATCAGAGGGAGGTAAGATTTGTAAATCTAACAGCACGGGGAGGGGTGAGATCTAAGTGTTACCACCCCAACGCATGGGCATCCCCATAGACTCTCTCTCTCTCTCTCTCTCTCTCTCTCTCTCTCTCTCTCTCTCACACACACACACACACACACACACACACACACACACACACACACACGAAAGAGTGTGTGTGTGTGTGTGTGTGTGTGTGTGTGTGGGGGGGGGGGGGGGGGGGGGGGGGGGGGGGGGGGGGGGGGGGGGGGGGGGGGGGGTTCAGTAAGCTTTCTATCATCCAAGTGTGGTAGGTTGGTTATCCCAACTCCATCATAAATAACACGTCCTGAGTTCAAGACTCGGACTTGGATAGATTTTGGAGGTCTCTTGGGATAGTTCCTACTTCGTGACGTTAAAACTTCTCTTCGTCTTCGTCATCTTCTCATCACAATGAGCACATGAAGGCACAGAGGCCAACCAACCATGCAGCTAGCCCATTAGAATCCAAAGCCTTGCACCAACCATCCAATAAAGCGCGACACCCTCCCAGCCTACTTGCACGACATCCATCCCACCCTTGCCTCTATCCCCACCTCTTCCGCCTTTTGCTTGCACGGACTGCGCCCAACATCAATGAAGATTCCCACTAATAAAATATTAAAAAAGATTGGGTACCCCCTATTGGGTTAGCGAATGGTGTAAGAATTCTTCTTCGCTCCTTCACTTTTTTATGTATGGATCAACAACTTTACCAACCATCCGATAATGGTTTAGCAAATGGTGTAAGGATCTTTCTTCTCCCTTCACTTTTTATGCATAGATCAACAGTTTCACCAACCATCCGTTAGTGAATGGTGTAAGGATCTTTCTTCTCCCCTTCACTTTTTATGCATGGATCAACAACTGGTTTCTCCTCAAGGCCTGCCATCTCCATGCATTTTAGACCTATGGTAGTCGATCGCCAGCAGTTGCCACCTCCCTCTGATAGGAGGTCGAATTGGTGGTCAATGCCATGATATGCTAAGGATAAGACAAGGCATAGGAAAAAAGGGGATAGAGTCCCCACATTTCTCCATGTTATGGCTCGTGCAAGTGTGAGAGTGTGTCTACGTGAGCATTCAAAATTTTATCATACTCATACGACGGCACCGCCTCTAACAGTGCTATGTGGATCTTCTTAGCTTAGACATGCCAACACTAGGGTAAAGGGGCCAGGTTTAGGCCAGCGTAGGGACGCATCAAATTGCAAAAGCCTTGCTGCACAGAAATGTGTGTTTAGGGGCGCATTTGGAAGCTCATGGAAGCGGGCATCTACAAGAAAATGTTGGCCGCAAACAGAGCTCGCCTCGCGGTGCAGGAGAGCATTCAATATTTTTAGTGTAACAAAAAAGGCCATGAAAAAGAAGCCAGTGAGGAGTGGAATTTAAAGTTACGCCACATCAGCTCAAACCCACGATCTAAGGGCCATGATGCAATCTTCGCCTGCGTTAACCAACCCAGTGTTGGCTTCAGCTTGTCCCACAATTGGAGATAATTTACATTATCAAAAGGGGCCGACAGTCTCAGTACAGGGGGGCGGTTTTTAACTGGCCCCTTTACCCTATCTACATGCAAAAGATGTGGCCATGAAAGACATGGTTGTCATAAATGCCATGTGCCCAAAAGAGTTGGTGCTCAAGTCCACCCCACGAAAGTCTATAAATAATTCGAGAACTGGAGGCACCGCCTCCGGCAGGGGCACCTTGCATAGTGTCACATGCCTTCAAGATGCAAGCGTATGTGATTGCATCCGAAGAGACACCTTGGCTTTGCATCTGTCAAAAACAACCCAGATCTTCTTGGCCCTGCCCAAGTTGGGGATATCCCGCGATCAGTGCATTCCAAGAGACGACACCCTGGATGGGAAGCTCGTTAAGGACTTTTTGTGCTTTATGAAGTGCACCACATTTGCAAAACATACATGTCGACCAAGGCAGTGCAAAGCACAACATTTTCTTTCAACAACCCTTGACTAACAATATCATCATGAATTCTTTTGCTCTTGCCAACATCTTGTGTAATGCCACATGCCTTCAAGTTGCAAGTGTATGTGATTGCATTTGGAGAGATGGCCGCTCTCTCCGTCTGCTAAAAACAGCCCAGAGCCTCGTGACTTTGGTCCTTGCCTTCAAGATGCAAGCATATGTGTTTACATCTTGATAGACACCCTCGCTTTGCATCCATTGAAAATAGCCTAAACCTTTTTGGCCATGCCCAAGTTGGACCTATCCTACATCAGTGGCAACACACATGGAAAGAAACCTCCACTTAGGCGGCGGCACTTCTCTCTCTCTCTCTCTCTCTCTCTCTCTCTCTCTCTCTCTCTCTCTCTCTTCGCCAACCTCCTCTCTCTAGAGGTTCATCTGGAAGACTCCAAATTTGAATCTCTCAATATCTCTCTCTAGATTTTTTCTTTGCAATTGTCTCTCTCTACACTCGAGAATGCATGATTGGCTTCTCTCTAATTCCCAAAAGCTTTTGAACCTCCCTCGGATGACTCATGGAGTCATCTCTCTCTCTCTCTCTCTCTCTCTCTCTCTCTCTCTCTCTCTCTCTCTCTCTCTCTCTCTCTCTCTCTCTCTCTCTCTCTCTCTCTCACACACACACACACACACACACACAGCTTGTCTCTACGTAGAACCCACCATTATGCACATTGACATTCTGTTGTGAATCTGAGCAGGTTGTGTTTTTTGCGCGAGCGCCTTCTCTCTCTATGCACATTTGTTAACCATAATGCACAATGCCACACTCTATATCGCATGCCTTCTCTCTCTATGCACATTCGCTTAAGAATTTACCTACATCCATGAGATGGCCCGAGCATGGTCACATGCACGGCGGCAAAGTTGAACACCATGCCCACCAAGAAGAAGGCATGCATCTTGGATACCCATCGTAGAACTTGCGCTCCGGCAAGGCGTGAGCTCCGAGTCCAATTTCTTTGGAGAGAGAGTGAGAGGGGTGTGTGTGTGTGTGTGTGTGTGTGAGTGAGAGAGAGAGAGAGAGAGAGAGAGAGAGAGAGAGAGAGAGAGAGAGATTGAATTGATGAAGTGCAATGAGCCGTAATTTTGTTCCAGCTCCTTCTCTGCATTGCTAGTGAAAACATCAACTGCTTTCCAATCTAATTCAAGCATGTTCTTTATCTCCCTATTATCGACATAAGAGCTCTCTCCTCTGATTCATGAGTCTGCTCTCTCTCTCTCTCTCTCTCTCTCTCTCTCTCTCTCTCTCTCTCTCTCTCTCTCTCCTGTGTGGCCGGCTACAGAGCACACTCGCTGCCCCAGGGTACCCGCCGCTCGGATGTCTCTCTCTCTCTCTCTCTCTCTCTCTCTCTCTCTCTCTCTCTCTCTCTCTCTCTCTCTCTCTCTCTGTTGTGTCACCGGGTTGGCAGGGCACACTCGTCAGACTCCACAGCATGCGACACATGGCCGAGGGAAGAGCCGAAATCCCTTGCCCCATTATACATAGTATAGAAATAGATATAGATATGATGTTGCTTTTCCCAAATTTTCACAGAGGAGCACTCCGACATCTCTCTCTTTGCACCATAAAATCTCAATCACAATCCTCATATCCATAATGGCAAAGCATCAAGAGTCATTCATCATCTTAACCCATTGTGAGCAAGTGACATATTTATTTTGGTCCCATAGATCATATTTGATCGTTGAGGGCGATGATATCATTTTCTCTCTCAGTCTCTCTCTCTTCCTTCCTTTTTATTCCAAATACAAACCTTTATCTGAGAGCAATATTTTTAAAAAAAACATGGAGCAGGGGGAAGGTAATAGCGAGAAACTTTATACTCGTGCATTTATTTACAAATTGCACACTGATGTACATTATACCCTCGAGAGGCAACGGAAAGAAGCTCCCTAACGGGGGAGGAGGAGACACCCAAGAGAACACGGCCCATGAGGCTTGAACCCTCAACTTGGGGGTTACATCACAAAGGTCTCACCAACCAAGCTATGCTTGTGAGAGCGATCTTATTTGAGTGCATACTACCATTAAATTTCACACACAAATTTAACTTAATTATGGAGATTCGTAGTATTTACCATGCACAAAGTTCCACCAAGACAATTAAGTACAATTCGCACCTAAAAATTTACACAAAATTGAAGTTGAGCATGCGTACGTGTGTGTGTGTGTGTGTGTGTGTGTGTGTGTGAGAGAGAGAGAGAGAGAGAGAGGCATAATAAGAAGAAAGAGAGAATAGAAAAGATTCTATTTCTTCTTCTCTCTCCGCCACTCCCCTTTTCCTTCCCAATGAGAGTTTTAAAGAGAGTTAGATAGCTTGTAGTGGCGCGCTAATCGTGGACTATCAGATTCAATAGTTGCTTCGAATTTACTATCGATCCACATTTACAATATGACGTACTCGAATCCCCTACATTTCAACGAACGCATGCGAGCGTAGTGATTAGTGCACATGGCTCGTAGTGGGGAGGTCACAAGTTCAAGACATGGGGTGCGGATTGTCCCGAATTTACAAGCCTACCTGAATTTACTTTTCTCTCCGAATTCACCAATTGTCTTGAATTTACCAATTGTGCATCTGACGGCCCGAATCACCTCAACCGTAGATCCCATTTGAAGATGCCCGTGTGAGATAGTGTGGAGGGTGAAGCAAGGTTAAATGTGATCAAACGTTGAGCACTCAAGTAGGATATGATGATCAGACTCTCAAACTTGCAAAGGGCATCGTGTGGGCCTACACAGAGGGACTCTCCTTGAGTGTCCCAATGCCTTGTCTCACATGTGAGAGAGAGAGAGAGAGAGAGAGAGAGAGAGAGAGGAGAGAAGGTTTTTAGCATCGTAGGAACTATCCGAAGAGACCGCAATGATCTATCCGACAAGTGTCGACAAGTGTTGAACTCAAGACCTGGGTGAGGGAAGAATAGTAAGAGAGAAGGAGTTTCTTTCTTCCGGTCGTAAAAGATTCTCCTTCTTATCTCCCTCTCTCTCTCTCTCCCAAGTTGTGGCACTCTTCTACTTCCATTTTCTTCTTCTTCTCTCCCTCTCTCTCTCTCTCTCTCTCTCTCCCTCCCAAAAAAAAAACACACACACACACACACACACACACACCAAAAAAAAAAAACACATGCTCACCTCTTGCATTGTCCATAGACAGAGTGCCTTTGATCATTTTGATTCTCTAACTCTAATTATTGCGCATAGCACACAATATTATGCGTCCTCATCAACAGCATGAGAGCCCAAAGACTATATAAATCTTAGGCTTGTAACAGGCTATTTGTTAAACTTTAAGTGTTGGGTTCTTTCTCTCTCTCTCACACTCTCACTCTCTCTCTCTCTCACACACACACACACACTGATACACGCACAAGGAACGCATGAAGCTTCTCTTTCTAGCGATGGCTGCTTGCCTAGTAGGGCAAGTGCAGTCTAATATGCTGTCCATGCGTGTTGAAGGTGAGGAAGAAGCCGCTTTCCATTCTGGGAACTCCAACTTCAAAGCCCAAGCACAGCTTGTGGATGGCTTGTCTTGGACCTTCTATCAGGAAAGCTGCCCCCAGCTTGAAAGCATCATCTACAGCACCCTCATGCCCTTCCTGGATGATGACATCACGCAAGCTGCTGGCCTTTTAAGGCTTCATTTCCATGATTGCTTTGTGCAGGTATACACTCGCAATTAATGTCGCGCATTGCAATGTCGCATGTGTGAATTCAATATCTTGTGTCATTTTTGCATGAGAAACAGTGTCAGCAAAAAATCCAGGTTTAAGCAGTGCTTGAAAGAAAACTCTTGAGAAATTTGAAGGTATTTACACTAAATTCTTTGAAAATTTGTGGGTTTTCTTACATGTGAATTTAAAATTCTCAAAATATGTAGGTGAGATTAGTGTATTTTAATTGGCTAAAATTACAATACCCCAGGTTAAATCCAAGCTTGCCTAGAATTGGATAGTTTTGGGGTATTCACTAAGGGTTACCATATGGTATCACGTGAGTGTACAATAGCAGGGTTTTGCGACGCAAAAAGAGCAGATTTTACACAGGGGAATTAGGTATATAGGATAAAATAAGTCAAGTTTTGGTGCACGCCGGTTATCTCTCCCTAGAACTACTAGTGAATCCCCCGCTAGTATAGTGTCCTAGCTTGGAACAGTATGCTAAGCATAGCTCACCTATTATAAGCTAGCAAATTATGGTATGTTGAGCATCTTATCTCTTTCCAAGGGAGTCAATGATACCCCTATTTGAGTTGCTATTTGAGTTTTCAAAGATAAAGAGGTATCTTTATTGAGCCTCTGCCATATGATTCTTGTTTATGTAGGGTTGTGATGCATCAGTGTTGCTTGATGGGTCAACAAGTGGACCAAGCGAGCAAAGCGCCATTCCAAATTTGACATTGCGGCCTGAAGCATTCGAAATCATAAATGCCATCAAGGCCAATGTTGAAGAACTTTGCCCTAACATTGTCTCCTGTGCCGACATCGTTGCTCTAGCAGCTAGGGACTCCGTAGTCAAGGCAAGCATCACATTATCTCCTTAAAACCTCTCTTGCTAGGGTTAATTGTGTGATTAAGATGCTATTTGTTTTCTTGTTTGGTCTTTTGAGAACTTTAACTAGCTCCATTTCAAGGATTTGTTTGAAGATTTGTAGGCAAAGGGGCCATACTATCCCGTTCCGTTGGGTCGAAGAGATAGCCTATTATTTGCAAACACGAGTATAACTCTAGCCAACTTGCCTCCTCCAACTGCAAATGTCACAGGCCTCATGGACATATTTAGCACCAAAGGTTTAGATCTCATCGACCTTGTTGCCCTCTCAGGTAATATTTATCGACCTTTCCATCATAATACATGTTGGTAATTACAGAAGATGTATCCAGGATTGATATTGCATCCATCATTACGAGGTTTACAAACTTCGAAAATTTCCGACCTAGTTGATCACTAAGCATTTTTACTTAGCTTATTTGAGAATTATCACATGATATGTGCATATTATGGTAATGCATTTTACTACCAATTGTGGCAACCTTATAGGGAGACATACCTTGTGTCTTTGCTTTCAACTAATTTGACCCAACATTTTTCACATGACATAATCGATTCTCGCGAATGTATAGGTGGACACACTATCGGACGGGCTCATTGTGCTTCCTTTGCAAGTAGGCTAGATCCACTCGATCCCAACCTAAACACTGACTTGGCTTCTACTCTCACAAGTATATGTCCAACTAGCAACTCGACGAACTTCACCAACATGGATACCGTCACACCAAATCAATTTGATAACAACTATTACAGAGGCCTTTTGCAAGGTTATGGTCTTTTCACGTCGGATTCGGCCCTTGTAGTGGATGCTCGTACCAATGCAACTGTGCAAAGCTTCTATTCCAACAAAATAAGGTTTTTTATGCACTTTGGCTTCTCCATGATCAAGATGGGACAGCTTGAAGTCCTCACTGGAACTGAAGGCGAAATTCGCACCAATTGTTCGGCAATGAATTCGGCATCCTTGCTGACCACCGTCTAAAATACTCATGAACATTTTCCATTTGCATCATTTTGAGTGCATTAGTAGGTCTCACATGGCCTTATTGTGTCCATTATATGAGCTAGGTCTCATCTCTAGTTTACTATGTGGCATATACATGACCTTTGTGATGTTTCCTTTTCAAACTTGCAAGTGTGATCATCTCCATCCAATCATACCGTCTGTCTTTGACATCAATGTACATATCAATGCTTAAGTAAGTTTTACTATGCTCATAAGATGATCAAAATCTCATTAGTGAATGTTTTGACTCTATGTTGAATACATCCTAACCGATTTATTCAGAGAAGAAAATATTTAGGCCAACAGGTATTCTTTTCACACTTGCAATTCTCAATTAGTGCTCTCTCCCTCCCTTCTCTCTCTCTCTCCTACAACGTTAAAATTCTCTTCTTCTCAGGTGTGCGTGTGGGTGGGTGTGTGTGTTGATAAGAAGAGGAAAATGATATAACCTCTCTATCACCCAAGTGTGGTAGATTGGTTATGTCATTTCCCTCTTGAATAATAGGTCTTGAGTTCAACTCTCCTCATCGGATAGATCTCTAAGGTCTCTTAGGATAGTTTCCTCTTCTTTTTGGGTGTGTGTGTGCGCTAATAAGAAGAGGAAATGGTTTAACCTTTTTGTCACCCAAGTGTGGTAGATTGGTTATGCCATTTCCCTCTTGAATAGCCCTCGTCGGATAGATCTTTAACGTCTCTTGGGATAGTTTCCTACGACGTTCAAATCTTCTTCTTCTTCTTCTCTTCTCTCTCTCTCTCTCTCTCTCTCTCTCTCTCTCTCTCACTCACTCACTCACACACACACACACAAAAACAAACAAACAAACAAAATGTCCCGCGTATCATCCTTAAATGTCATACAGGAAGCCAAACTTTAGGTGGTACATCTTTCTTCCAACACATGTATGTATGCATCACGTGCATGTATGTATGTAGGTATTTCTTTTTTGCCAGCACATGAGTATCGAGGGATTATAGTATATCTCTTCAAGTTCCTTGATCCATTGCAAAGGAATATATGGACTATAGTATATCTCTTCAAGTTCCTTGATCATAAGATATCAAAATCTCATTAGTGAATGAGTCCTAACCGATTTATTCAGAGAAGAAATATTTAGGCGAACCGGGATTCTTTTCAAAGCTCACGCTCACAAATCTCAATTACGACTCTCTCTCTCTCTCTCTCTCTCTCTCTCTCTCTCAAAACAAACAAACAAAATGTCCCCTGTACCATACAGCAAGCCAAACTTATACACAAGAAGTGTTGGACAAATTCTCACAATAATTCCCACTTTGCGCCTTACCTCAACATCATGAGCTTTTGTGAGGGAGGTACCGCAAGCCTAGCTAGGTACGATTGGGGGCAGGGGACCGCCTGCCTGATGGGGGGGCCGGGGGTCCCCTGCCCCCAATCGTACCTATCTAGGTATGCGGTGCCTCTCGAGCCGAAGCTCATGATGTTATGCATTGTATGAAAAATATTGAAAAAGCCTCCGTTTCCCTACATGAGAAATTCTAAATCTTCTTGTGATAAGTGGGTGGTACATCTTTCTTCCAGCACATGTATGTACGTATTTCTTTTTGGCCAGTACATGAGTATCGAGGGACTATAGTATATCTCTTCAAGCCCCTTCATCCATTGCAAAGGGATATGGACTCCCAAATATAGCAACACAAGCTCATCTCATTAAAATAGGTGTTGATCTTATCCACCCCCATCCATTTGGTGATTTATGCACACGTAAACCATGAGAATAGCTCACTTTAGACATCCTTCTACCATTTTCTAGGACATCTAAGGAGATTTTTTGTATCTCTAGTACCATCTTTGAGCAATATCAAACTTATCACATTGACTTATATGAAATCTTATGGACGTCAATTTTGATGTCCATCAGTTTGGTCCAAGCTAGCCTATATGGAAATTTTTTAAGGCTTAGAGCCCAATTTCCCTACACCACTACAGAATTAGTGGTATGAGGAAGGAAGATGTTACTATTGCGGTCACACACCAAAAGATAATGTTACTATTTTTACAAAAGGTGATCGTGCAGCTAGAAATATGGAGAGAGGACACATTTCATATCCCTAGAATTATGTAACAATGAGAACGTGATGCTAGAAACTAGAAAAGGGTATTTTGAGCTTGATTTCTGATTGGTTAGTCCCCATGGGAGCCTCATAATCCTTGAAAAAATGGTACTATTATTTTCAAGGGAGGTGTCTCCTTGATTTTCTTAAAAACACCCTTAGATTGTGTGACCACAATTTTTTGTACGTCCTAAGTGTATACAGCTAATACCACTAATGTTATGTGGGAAACTAGTCAAAACTCTTCTCAGGAAAGGATCTTACTAGAGTATGGTGCCACTTTTATCAGTAGAGGGGATGAATATAGGGCATTGAAGTCCGTGTAAAAGTTACATTGAGATCATCACAAACATCTTGAAGAGGATAAAGATGAAGTATCCCACTGAATTTCTACCTTGTAGAGGAAAACCCTAGTATGGATGGAAGGAAATGAGTTCTCAAACGACGGAAAGTTTTATAGTTTACCGATCCCTATTTCTAGGGAAATTTCCTAGTTTACCAAGCAATCCCGACCGTCAAGGTCGCGCCCATGCTGCAGCACTTAATTTGGACCCTAAGTCCCCATTGAGGGGACCCACGCTAGATAGCAATGAGGGTTGTCTTACAAAAAAACAATGCAAATTGTCAATGGAGGACAGGGCTTTGTGCACGTAAATCCTCATTAATCCAAATAGTTGTTATCTTCTCTCAAAAAGTGGTATGGGAAGAGAATGTTCAGCAGTACATGAGCTCTCAGATGTCAAGCTAAGCCATCATGAAGGTAATGTGGCAAAGATAAGAGCATGATCAGAGAGAATTGCCATGCATCCTAGCCACAAAACAGCTTCATGTTTGCAGCACACATCCATCTCTCTCTCTCTCTCTCTCTCTCTCTCTCTCTCTCTCTCTCTCTCTCTCTCTCTCTCTCTCTCTCTCTCTCTCTCTCTCTCTCTGTGTGTGTGTGTGTGTGTGCAGCACAAAAAGTGGGTGTGTTCTTTGTACAAAGAGACCGATGGATGCTCAAATATACCTTCATAAGTTCAAAATAGTCTGAATTCAGGAATTGTAAGAGGGGATAAAACACTCATAAAACTACAAAAGCATGGGACACAAGAAAACAAAACGAAACTACAAAAAAAAAACACTTTTACATAACAAAATTAGATAAAACAAGCCATTATTTACTAAACAAAACTAGATTTTTTCAAGTTTTTAGAAAAGGCATACGCAAAATAAGTTGAAGCGGTCTACTTGGCTAAAACTTGAAACACGTACAAAGACACCGATGGATGCTCAAATGCCTATCACCTACAAAATGTACAAGGCGAGGAATTCAAAGTGAGTGCTATACGTACATTAGGGTGGCATGTATGAAGAATGCAAAATCAACTACTGGGAAGGTGCATAGTGCAATGTGATGTGGATCCATGGTCCAAAGTGAAGAGATGAAGATCTCCCCCATGTCCCAAGGAAAGAGTATGTATGCCTCTCCACTATCCTCGAGGAGCATACTTAAGTATCCCATTGAGTGTGCATCAACTCAGTCCAAATAGTTGTTGATGGGAATGGGATCGTGCTAGCTAGGGTGGATGAAAGACAAACATGGTGCACATGAGTGAGTGTGTAGGATAAATTATCACTCAACGAAATTGGGTTCCAAGACAGATTAACTTGGACTCATAAACATGATCTTGAGTAGTTGCTAAGCCATCACAAGCTCACCATAAACAAGAGAGATGTAATGCAAAATGGAATGGATTTGTTTATTTATGAAAGCTTTAAGTAGCTCTACATCCTTGCACGAATACATGTGAGATAATTCTACCTTTTCCCTCCTTGACTCACACTCTAGTACTCTAGGACAAAGCTCGCACTTTACAATCCTCCCCTTGAGGTTTCAACTAGGAAGAAACTGAATAAATTGACAATTCTGACACACTCCAATCCAGGAGCAAAAAGAACATCTCCAATCCAGGAGACCATCCCCAATCCAAGAGACAAATTATCTCTGATCCAAGAGACACTCAATACCTCCCCTCATACAAATGTATACAACCGAGACCAAGCTAGTCCAAGCTATCTCCAAATAAATACAATTGAAGGGGAAATGCCAAAACAAAAAGCTAGAGAATGTCCTCATAGACAAGGCTATTGCCGCCTTCTTTTTCATCTTCATCTATGTCTTCTTCTGCCAAATAGACTTTGGGCCTTGGATTTCTTATGGTGCCGCCTTTGTCTCTTTTGAAACACTTGGAAGGAAGGTAATGGTAGACAATCCTTTGCTATGTCCTCTTCTTTGTGGCACTTGAAACAAGTTTTGTTACTAGAGCTAACTGCAAAAGCTCCTCCCCTTGAAGTAGCATTTCTCCCTTGCTTCTTCTCCTTGGACATTAAAGAGTTGATTACATCTTGGAAATCTGGCTGCTAGAGGAACTGTAATCTTGTCCTCTTTTGATACTACATTGTTTACATAAGCTAGTTGTTAGATTTGAACTTATGAGGGTGGGTCCAATGCCACAATTGTAGTGTGCTAACTACGTGGGTGGTGGGCTTTGCTTGTGGGGCAAGCTCTTAAAATAGGTTATATTGTCCGGCAAGCAAAGGGTTGACGCACACTTTACACCCCTAACTTAGGAGGGGTAAATCAAATGCTAATGGTGGGAAAATGTAGAGCTTCAGGATTGGTTTTGAAAATGATGACACAAAGATTTAAGGCATACAATTAAAGGATCAAGCCTTGGGCATGGTCGGCATTCAATAGCTCTACGAAACGGTGTGGATGAATACTTTGCAAATAAAGATTAGAGAATGCTAATCACACAAATACATACTAATGAACCTAGCTAACATATCCTAGTGCTCTAATTGCACATACGATCAAAGCAAAAACGTGAGTTTTCCCTCACCTAATTGCCATAGGATAATGGAACATGCTCTTGCCCAAGTGGCGATTAGGGATTGGAATATTGAGCTAATGCAAATAAAGATTAGAGAATGCTAATCACACAAATGCAGACTAATGAACCTAGCTAACATATCCTGGTGCTCTAATACCACTTGAAGGGAATGGGATCGTGCTAGCTAGGATGGATGAAACATGGTGCACATGAGTGTGTATCACTCAAGCAAATTAAGTTCCAAGATAGATTAACTTGGACTCATAAACATGATCTTGGGTAGTTGCTAAGCCATCACAAGCTCACAATAAACAATGAGATGTAATGCAAAATAAAATGGATTTGTTTATTCATGAAATAAGCTTTAAGTAACTCTACATCCTAGCACCAATACATGTGGGATAATTTCACATTTTCCCTGTTCAACTCATACACTAGTACTCTAGGACAAAGCTCACACTTTACAATTGTCAAAAGTAGTCAATGTCGAGGAAAACTATGAGCACCACATGATCCAAAAAGTGATGTTACAAATCCTAGTAAAAACGCATCCATCTGAGAGAAGTCCTACTGATGGACAGTAACTGGAACCATCTATAAAATGTCAAATGTACCAATAATGTAAGCATGAATTGGAGACCCCTGAAAAGCAGTTTGTGACCCTGGAAATTGCAAAAGCCATGCAGTTGTCCCCCCACGTGAAAAATCCATCATGGACTCCCACTCTGATCAACAAACAACCGCCCTCCACACTGGCTGAGCATACGCACAAACCCCCTCAAGGACTAATTCTGCAAAGTACATCTCTGGCAAGTCCGATCATAACCAACAATCTCAGCCCAAGTGCCAACTGGCAGACCTGCATGCGCAATCATCCACACATCCACATGAAATAGCATATCTGGCGGCTAATCCTGATGCTCCAAATGCATGAACAAAACTGTCTCTGAAAGGCTGGAGAGATGCATTGATCTTGCCATACCTCTCTCTCTCTCTCTCTCTCTCTCTCTCTCTCTCTCTCTCTCTCTCTTGCATGTGTGCGCGCGATCACACAATTTCAAAAGAGAGAGAATCCAAACATACTCCGTCAATGCTGCTAAACTCAGACACCTACCCAATGGAGTAAAGTTACGGTGCCAAACTTAGGTTCTTTGGATGTGATGTACATAGCTCTAATCACTTCAACTAAAACAGATGCTCAACGGAGAAACCTGGTAAAGCAGCTTATACAGAAAATTAAGGACTAGAACCAATTACAAACATTTGGAGGAGCAGCATTGGATTAAATGCTATTTGCTTCTTGCGGAGATTTTGAACAGTTCTAAGCTGTCTTAAACCATCATATCACTTTCATAATAGCACAGGTATGCTTTTCCATGTGATAAAGTCAACATGGATAAACCTTAAAATCGTCTGTTTCCTTCAAATAGCTCATCAGATCTACAGCTAACAGCTGCCTCCAGGTTCTTTTCCACGCTTTGTTCCCCGCAAACCATCTGGGCCTAATCCCTTAATTCTTGAATTCTTCAGAGTAAAGCTTACAAAAAGCAAACACTAGTTCTACTCTTCTGATCGTGCTGACTCTCTCTTCTCTGCAGCCGCTCGTTTCAAAATTTCGAATGCTGTATTGAACGTTCCACCTGTGGGTTTGTTACAAACAAAGCAATGCTTGTTCCTTGCATGATGCTGCACATAAAAAGGTAAATTCAATCAAAACACACAGCAAGAGCTCATCATTCGTCAAGAAAACTGCACAATCAGCACAGGTCTCACCTTTAAAGCACAATGTTCACAGAAGTAGTGCTTGCACAAGGTGACAACGGGATCTTCAAAGGGTTGGCGACAGATCATACATCCAAAAGGCAAGCTTCCATCACCCTCTTCATCTTCAGAACCTTCCTTTTCTTCTTCCATACGTTGTGCTAATTTAGCTTTCCTTTTCTTCTCCCCTTCTTCCCACTCTCTGTCCATCTGCCACCCAGACTTGTAGTCTCCTCGATCGTGCATGAATTTGCAAGCATCCCCATACCCACAATACCCAGTCTCTTTGTAGTCTTTGCAAATGTCTGGTTGATAATCAAACCTTACCGACCATCGAATGTGTGAAGAAGCTCTCAATGGACCATGAGCACCTCCAGCCTTCTCTCCTGCAATGGTATGCTCTCTCCTAAAACCAGCCTTGTGGTCTGTGTACCCGTGAATCCCTTTGTATAATTTGTCATCCTGAGGCTTCTTTCCTCTCAAAGCCTCATCTGCCTGCTTCAAAACCCTTTCTCGGATGGACCGGGCATCCTTGTCAAATTCTGTCTCTGTCTCCAAGGTTGCAGTTGCCCGGCTATCTGATTGCGTTTGGATCTCTCGCGTCGATTCATAGAAGAATGTTTTCTTCTCTTGCTCCTTTGCTGTGGCTGCTGACTTCTTGATATTTGATGGTCCCTGTGAGGAGAAAACAAGGTTACCATCCATATTTCTTGCAGATTTTTCCATGTGGTGGACAGAAGAGCCCCCATCCTCTTCATTTTCTTCATCGTCTTCGTTTTCTATAGGACGCTTTCTCATATTCTTATTGCCTCTGCTCTTTTTTATGAAAGATGCTGCAAAACAGAGAAAGACCCACATTTTAAGAGAACTCAACTAGACACACACACAGAGAGAGAGAGAGAGAGAGAGAGAGAGAGAGAGAGAGAGAGAGAGAGAGAGAGAGAGAGAGAGAGGTGTAAAAGTTTATGAAATCAAGTTCAATAGGCAGTGATGCTTTGTGGAGAATGACTAAGGGAAAGATCATTGCTCATGGAGAGAGAGGAAGGCTTTTCACGTTGAAATTGCATCCTACACACCATATTGGTTTTGCATTATTTGCTTTATCGAGTGCTCACACTCTTTGGCATAAGAGATTTGGTCACATCAGCAATCACACAATAATTATCAACTTGCTTCTAATAGAATCCCTTCAAAATGTAGGACCCTGCTTCAATTTCATTACCCCGACTGTCCATTTTGAGTAGATGCTTTGTACTTGTGCACCTCATGAGGTAGCAGTCCACACCTTCATTTCCCTCCTCAACACTGATAGCAAAGTTAACACCTACTTGGATTGCCTCACTCAAAGCTTCATAATTCCCTTCGTAGGTAGGCCCTCAATTCGTCATTGCTATTTCCACCGTCACTTGTATGGGTGTGGGCGGCCAAAATACTTTTATGCATTCAACCATAAAAGGTACAAGCATCATGCACCAAGACCATCAAACAGACATAGCAAAGATTTAGACCAACAAAAAGATGACACATCTAGCAGACAATATATCAAAAAGTGAATTAGATTTGGAGGAGAAACAGTTTTTTGTTAAATATGAGGCTGTTTAAAAGGGATTTACCTAATTCAAAGCATTTCAACTCTAGATGCCAAACCAAAGATCATAAATAAACCCTAGACTAGAAAACCCGATGGGATTTTGTAGCGGCACCTTTGTGAGCCTGTTCACAGGACATCGGTCACTCTCTATTTGCAGCAGTAGCTTCTGCATTTTTGCAGTGAACTGCATCCAGTGTGGACAGTGCACCAGCTGGTGCAAATCTGTCATGAAAACCTCGAGGAAAGACGATCCTCACCTTGTATTCCGGGCGGCTAGGGCGACCTAGATCCGTCACAAGCCCAAACATCCGGCGTTTTTGCAGCTGCTTATCAGCCCTCTGTTCTGAAATGGTTCAGCCTCTTTTGGACATCAAGCAGTCGCCGGTTTGGTCTCAAGAATGCAGCAGTTCATGTGGTACCCAAAAAAGGATACACATCTAAGGCACAAGAATGCTATAACAGAGGCAAGAGAGACCCAATGATTGTCCCCCACAAAAGGCAAGGGACGGTACCAAGATGCACATTTCTGTGACCAACCAACTTCCCAAAGGCCCTACTAAACTGACTCTCAAACAAGTCTGCTCCTATATGGTATCATAAACAGCCTCCCATGTCCCAAACGAACCCTCCTAGTATCCTAGTATCCTAGTATCTCTCTCTCTCTCTCTCTCTCTCTCTCTCTCTCTCTCTCTCTCTCTCTCTCTCTCTCTCATATTCATATGTTTCTCAAAAGAGGAGGCCTTGGCACACTTACAAAGCGCCACAAGAAGCGAGCGAGGCAACAACGACAGAGGTGGCCTGAAGGCGCGCCACCTCTACCTCTAAGCTCGCTTGCTCTATCGGCGAAAGAGCAAGTCAGATGGTGGGTTCTGCAATGTCGGACGAGGGGGCTTCAGTCAAGTCCCTCTAATGCGGAGCAAAATCCTCCATCTGTGTCTGTTGTTAAGACGACGAACGAAGACGAGTCGAAATCCCTGCCCAGTAGTAAAAAACGGGGGGGGGGGGCACCACGTGCCAACGGAAAAGAACACACTAAACAACTTTAAGCACTTTAAATAACACTAAACTGAAAGAGATGCATGACACACGAGACGGGGAGTGGCGGAATTCCACCCCAAGAGAGCACTGACCCCAAACGTTGGCACCCCTTTCGATATTTCTTTATATTGCTTGAACTCAGTACAACGCTAGTACTCCAATCTCTGCACCTTCACACAAAAGCGTGCAAGAGAATGAGCCCTTGGCTCATATTTAAAGGCCCTTGGCCATGAAAAGCTTTCAAACTTAAAAGCAACTGGTCCAAAAGCTGTCAACGCATTTTGCGAAAATCCATACAATTGCCACGTCATCAACATAAAACACGAAAATCCGTACTGCTGCCAAGTCATCATGTCAACGCAAAATTCGAAAATTCCATACAGGTTTCCACGTCATCAGCTGCTACGCTTTGTGTGCGTGTGTATGTGTGTGTGTTGGTCTCCCTCTAGTTTTAATGCCTTTAGGTCCCCTGGCCCCATCGAACGGGGTCCAATAAGGAGTTTCATCCTAGATCAGAGCTCTTGATATCCTAGGTCGTTGGCTTCACAGAAAACTCTCATCCAATAAGGAATATTTAGTGGTTGGCACATCACAATGCAACACAAATGCTCGCATATGCATGTTACAAGACATAGAAACATAAACTCGCCGATGAACACTCCCCCCGCAAATAACCATCCAAGTCCGGGCCATGAGTTGTTCAATGACTCCCTCATCACTCCTCCCGCAAATAACCTAAAGAGGTCCGGGCCATGAGATATAGAGGCCTGCCGCCTTTTACAACCAAACGCCCCCAGACCGTAGCCTACGTCGTTTGGAGGTGCTAAGAGTAACCACTGCTCAAGACTTCTTAATACTCTTCCCATAAATAACCATCTAGGTCGGGGCCATGAGTAACAACAACAATACTCCCCCCGTAAATAACCACAAGGGTCCGGGCCATGAGTAAAAACAGCACTTTTCAAACATTCCCCCACAAATAACCACAAGGGTCTGGGCCATGAGTATGTGCAAGCATTCTCAAACATCATTTCTCACTACTCCGCCCGGGAGTAAAATCACCAATCATTGAAGCCATTATTAAAACCAAAGTCAAACAATCCAAATCGGCACCAAGACATGTTAAAAACAGATACATCCATTTCAAACAAATTCCAAACTGGATCACTAAACAAGTTCTCAAATATAACTTAGAGAACTAGTGAAAAAGCATTCTCGACGTCAGTCGCACTCGAAAGTCGACTAGGCGTCCGTGTTGAAACCTGCACCAAAATTAGGGTTAGATTTCTTCCATAAGGTTGTAGTCGGCCGCAGCGTGGTCCATAAGCTCTTGAATAGTCGAAACAAGCCTCGAAAAACAGTGTTCCTATAGCGGTGATGGTAGCGCCAAGATATACCAATCACACTAGCCCTCCAAGGTTATCAGTTCGAGAAGAGACACCTGTCGAGAGATGTCGAGAAATTTCAAGTTGTAATCTGATAGGGTTTCCGTGGCAAGCATTTCAAGATAAGCCACACTGCCAAATTTCAAGTTGTAATCTGATAGGGTTTCCGTGGCAAGCATTTCAAGATAACCCACACTACCAGAAGCTGCACTCCGAGGAAGATGTCAGAAAGCATGTAAATTCGGGCAAAAAAATTTCTTGAAAGCTTGGAGTGTGCGACTTGGTAGCTATAGACTTCCACCACTTCATGCACTGCCTCTGAGAAAAATGGCGGCTCAAAAAAAAAGTTATAATCCTTCTCATGCAAGTGATCTTTATGGCTTATGCCCTGTAAGACAGAGCGATGGAGACGGGAGCGCGCCCGATGTGCGACGAAGTAAGGGTGAGTGTGGCTAATAAGTCGAGGGTTGGGACACGAAGATTCTATAGTAAACTTTGGAAGCGCCGCCTTGCTCTGTCTGCTCTTTGATAGGACCGGTATGCTTTCAGAAAAGCACACGCCTCAAGCTCTAATACCACTGTCAGGGGGACGAGCACCACGTGCCAACGGAAAAGAACAGATTGAACAACTTTAAGCACTTTAAATAACACTAAACTGAAAGAGACGCACGACACACGAGACAAGAAGTGGCGGAACTCCATCATAAGAGATCACTGGCCTCTAACGTTGGCGCCCCTTTCGGTGTTTCTTTATATTGCTTGAACTCAGTACAATGCCGGTACTAAAATCCTTGCACTTTCATGCAGAAGCATGCCAGAGAATGAGCCCTTGGCCGATATTTGAAGACCCTTGGCCATGGAAAGCTTTTAACCTCCAAAGCAACTCGTCCAAAAGTTGTCAGTGCGTTTTGCGGAAATCAATACAACTGCCACGTCATCAGCTAAAACACGGAAACACACACAGTCCTGCTCTAGTTTTAATGCCTTTACGTCCCCTGGGCCCCATCGAACGGGGTCCTATAAGTTGATAAGACTTCTTCTTCTTCTTCTGCTTCTTCTTCATAGGGTTTTTAGGTCCCCTGGGACACATCGGACAAGGTCCCATAAGTTGATAGGACTTCTTCTTCTTAGGGTTTAGGCCTCTCGGCCAGGATGTTGTGAGAGTTAGCAGCGGAAAGAGTGTGAGCCACGCGCGCCGAAAACGCTAGAGAGAGAGAGAGAGAGAGAGAGAGAGAGAGAGAGAGAGAGAACACAAGTGCTCTGCAAATGATGCTCTCAATACACAATTTGAATGACTACAAGACCCTAAGCATTCTATTTATAGAATCTTAGGTTGAGGTAGGGCAAAAATGGGTAGCTGGTGCAAAAAACATAGAAGCCCAAAAATGGCTAAAAATGTGTGCACCCAACCAGGCTCAGAAAATGACCGGCCGGACACGTGCTGTCACGTGACACATCCAGCCCTATGTGTCCGTGGACAAGCTACACCATGATCAGGGTTCAGTCAGTCCAGTCAGTCTAGATTAGAAGTGATCTGGCACTTTTATGAGTCTATTCATAGACCGTGCATGCCCAGTCACTTAGCATAGATGCATATCCTCCGGTTGCACACAGCATGATCATCAGAATTCCCATCAAAATCCATTAGAATCAGTTAGGGGAATTTTCCAGTACATTTAGCCTATTTTCCCTATTTTTGGTATTTTCACTTATTATTTTTAAGTGACTTTCCAACAAAAGTAGGTAGGGCAATTTTGCTAAGTTAATATATAAGCAAACCCAAGTTAGCACTAAATGGCAGAAGAGGCAGCAAGAGCACATGCTCAACAGGCACCTTCTCAGCAGAACCCCGCAAGAACCCTTGGCGTTGCAAATTCCCCCATCCTCGCGACACCCTCAGGCACCCTAGCGTTTTCTGTCTTAGCAGTTTCCGCATCATCAACAGTACCCAATCCCCTTGGCGTTTCCACCTTGCATGATCGCCAGCCTCTCCCAGTCTCCTAGCGTTTGTGGATTCCTCTCATCGCCAGCACCTCCACTTGCATAGCGTTTTCACTAACGCTAGGAAGGGCAGCCAGCGTTTTGGTTTTCAGCATTGATTAAAGCAGAACAGCAGCGTTTTACTAACGCTACAAAGCAGCAAATCAGCATTCCATTTTCAGCCTCAGATGCTGCAAGTGAACCAGCGTTTTCAGCCCTTAGAACCCCAGCAGATTTAGCCCTAGTCCCATGCCAAAGAACCCCATTTTCAGCCCTCGAAAACGCAGCCAAAACAGTCATTTTCAGCCACCCAAAACAGCCCAAAGATTTGCAGATTTTCAGAAGATAGAAGACCGCAGATTTCAGCCCTAAAGTCGTCGTCGTGATCACCGTCGTCGTCATCGGCATAGTCCCAGATTGCATCAGTCCATTGCATCCGCATTGTACCACTTTGTGCAATCAATAAGTAGACCACTCTCGCCGACGAGAGTGGGGCTTTCCGAGGAGGGTTTTACAACATCTCTGGTGTCATATCTATCTTCTCTCTCTATCTCTCAGTCTCATACACTTGCACGCACAGTGTCCATTCACTTTGTTTGTGATCATAGCACTCTCTCATTAAGAACGGAAGGCTCTACCTTCCATAAGAACAAAAGGAACCTTGAGCACAGTTCGGGACACTCATCTTGAGCAAAGCGCAAACAATCATTCCGCTGCACATAACATTGGTATCAGAGCTTTGGCAGTGTTCTGTATCACTCAACGAAAGAACCACAAGAATCACAAGAAATTTTTTTGCTTGTTGAGGTCGCACGAACCCAAGTTCGCTTGGGCGTGCCAATTCCTAATCGTGTTTTGTTGAAGAGTGACAGGAATCCCAAGAAAGAAGGGCTTGTCCAGCCTCCCCTTGTGTCTCTTTTCACTCATTGAGAGCGGACCGTGCACTTAGTGGCAGGCCAATCGACGTGAGGTGGGAAAAAGCAACCTTGGTGTGAGCGCAAGGTCGCGAAGGGGTGCGCCCGCGGAAAAGAGTAGAACTCAGGTGAAGAGAAGATCCTTCTCAAACGCGGTTTGCAAGCGAAAGAAAACCTCGAGAACCTCAAGAACCCAAGAACCAAGACCGGCAAGAACCCAAGTTCCTCGTGGACTTAAGAACCAAGACCCCCAAGAACCCAAGTTCCTCGTGAACTTAAGAACCCAAGACCCCAAGAACCACAAGAACCCACGACTTCAAAATGATCATCACTCGAAGCGGAATGGATACTTCGCTTGGAAGTGATGAGCATGAGAGAGGCGAAGAAGAATTTTTCCCACCAGGAGGTTTTTCCGACCCTTCCCCATCTACGACAAGGATTGCGCTAACTCCTATGGAGGAGTTGGACCAGGAAAGAAAAGCAAAAATAGAGCGTGAACACAAAGAAAGAATGGCAGCCATAGAGCGTAACTACACAGAAAGAATGGCAGCCATAGATCGCGAGAACAAAGCAATAAGGCAAGAGATGTTGCGACTCTTTTCTCGAATTCAGGCACAGATGCAACAGGATCAGGAAAAGGAGACTCTCTCAATCTCTTCTTCTCCAAAGCATGACACACAGGATTTGCATGATTATGTGAAGCATGATGATGATTTGATTGATAATGATTTGCATGATGATTTGGATGACAAAGATAAGCATGATGATTTGGATGCCAATGACAAGCATGATGATTTGCATGATCAAGATGTGATTTCTCACAAGCATGATGATTTGCATGATCAAGATGTGATTTCTCACGAGCATGATGATTTGCATGAAGATGATGTGATTGTTCACAAGGATGATGTGTTAGTGGATGCTTTTTCTAGCGAAGCTAACCTCGTTGTAGACTCGATCAATCACGAAGAACCGATCTTGGCTTTCGAGTCAAGGTCCAAAGAACCCCCACAGGACGATTCGATCATTCAAGAAGAACCGATCTTGGCTCTCGAGCCTAGGTCCAACGAACCCTCACAAGAAGTATTATGTGTTCGCATGATTGATACGCATGCATTGTACGAGTGTTTCATTCGTGATCATTTCCTGTATTTTAGTCAGCGTCTTTATGTGATCCCTTTTACTAGGCATGACATATTGTACGTTGAGCACGTTTCACTCATGAATGAGCACGAATGTATGCGGATTTTTCATGAAAAGCTGAAAAGTATGTATGTAAGGAAGTTACATTCCATGTCTCTTCTCGGCACGACACAGTTGTAGAAAGAGCACAAGAAAGTTTGAGCATCAAGCATGGGCTTTTCCGTTGTGAATTGCCACAGTTGATTGCTCTAGATCATAAGAGAAAGATTCGATCTCATTCTTTGTATGTGTTTGATGAACGGGTTGTCACTCCGTCTCTATGTTCATCTACATTGCATGCACAGTCTTTAGAGAAGACAAGATTTTTTCCCTTCACTTTACATGGAATGGGTATGTTCATGGTTTTGTGTTGGAAATGGTTTCAGGAATTTTCAGCCATGGAGATTCTTGAAGAAGAAAGAAGCATGACTCTCGACGAAGTTGAAGCATTGAAGATGACTTTGAGTCGCTTTCGGCGCAGTCCAAAGAAGCAAGCGTTGCAGACCTTTATGAAGTTCAAGTACCGCACGACCCACACATCAGAATGGGCCGGCGAAGAGTTCCTTCCAAGATTCCGGATGTTATTGGCAATCTCCCTCGACGCCATACAGTTCGGTACCAGTACCTCACTTTGAAAAGGAGGGGATGTCACATGACACATCCAGCCCTATGTGTCCGTGGACAAGCTACACATGATCACGGTTCAGTCAGTCCAGTCAGTCTAGATTAGAAGTGATCTGGCACTTTTGTGAGTATATTCGTAGACCGTGCATGCCCAATCACTTAGCATAGATGCATATCCTCCGGTTGCACACAGCATGATCATCAGATTTCCCATCAGAATCCATCAGAATCAGTTAGGGGAATTTTCCAGTACATTTAGCCTATTTTCCCTATTTTTGGTATTTTCACTTATTATTTTTAAGTGACTTTCCAACAAAAGTAGGTAGGGCAATTTTGCTAAGTTAATATATAAGCAAACCCAAGTTAGCACTAAATGGCAGAAGAGGCAGCAAGAGCACATGCTCAACAGGCACCTTCTCAGCAGAACCCCGCAAGAACCCTTGGCGTTGCAGATTCCCCCATCCTCGCGACACCCTCAGGCACCCTAGCGTTTTCTGTCTTAGCAGTTTCCGCATCATCAACAGTACCCAATCCCCTTGGCGTTTCCACCTTGCATGATCGCCAGCCTCTCCCAGTCTCCTAGCGTTTGTGGATTCCTCTCATCGCCAGCACCTCCATTTGCATAGCGTTTTCACTAACGCTAGGAAGGGCAGCCAGCGTTTTGGTTTTCAGCATTGATTAAAGCAGAACAGCAGCGTTTTACTAACGCTACAAAGCAGCAGATCAGCATTCCATTTTCAGCCTCAGATGCTGCAGGTGAACCAGCGTTTTCAGCCCTTAGAACCCCAGCAGATTTAGCCCTAGTCCCATGCGAAAGAACCCCATTTTCAGCCCTCAAAAACGCAGCCAAAACAGTCATTTTCAGCCACCCAAAACAGCCCAAAGATTTGCAGATTTTTAGCAGATAGACGACCACAGATTTCAGCCCTAATGTCGACGTCGTCATCACCGTCGTTGTCATCGGCATAGTCCCATATTGCATCAGTCCATTGCATCCGCATTGTACCACTTTGTGCAATCAATAAGTAGACCACTCTCGCCGACGACAGTGGGGCCTTCGGAGGAGGGTTTTACAACATCTCTGGTGTAGTATCTATCTTCTCTCTCTATCTCTCAGTCTCATACACTTGCACGCGCAGTGTCCATTCACTTTGTTTGTGATCATAGCACTCTCTCCTTAAGAACGGAAGGCTCTACCTTCCATAAGAACAAAAGGAACCTTGAGCACAGTTCGGAGCACTCATCTTGAGCAAAGCGCAAACAATCATTCCGCTGCACCTAACACCTGCTAAAAGTGTCCGCCCATGCAATCTACATGATGTGCGATGGGTGGCCAACCCGGGACAATCACTAGCCGTACAAAATGGCGAAGCAACCGTTGGTGTAACTCTAACACCCCTCTCACCACCAGATGTTGAGACAACACAGAGGAGTCGAGGGTGAGAAGCCAAAGTCCGCTGAGGTACAGCCTTCGTGAAGATGTCTGCTGCATTGTCCGTTGTAGGAACATACTCCAAGTGAAGATCTCCAGCCAAAACCCGCTCCCGAACATAGTGGTATTGCACCTCAATGTGTTAGTCCGAGCGTGAAAGGTAGGGTTCTTGGCAATAGCAATGCAACTCTAATTGTCACACAAAAGACTAGTAGCAATCTGGGGAAAACACAACTCTCCGAGTAATCTCCGTAGCCATATGGCTTCACAAGCTGCTCTGTACTCCGCCTCTGTAGAAGATAGGGCAACGGTGGGTTGCCGCTAATTGCTCCATGAAATGGGTCCCGAGCCGAGTGTGAAAACTACTCTTGTAGTAGAGCACCGAGTATTTGGATTTCCGGCCCAATCTGAATCGCACCAACCAAGTAAGGTGCAACCCTTGGAGCGACCATAGAACACACCATGGTCCAAGGTGTTGCTAATGTACCGCAAAGTACACTAGGCACACTGCCAATGTCGCTGTCGAGGTTGGATGTTGAAGGAACTGAGGACAGAAACTGTGTAGCAGCTGTCTGGTCGAGAATAAGTCAACCATACGATTCAGCCAACAACATTCCTGTACTGCTCCAAGTCAATCCGTGGGGAAGGATCGTGAAGCGATACGTTCTTTCCGGGCTCAAGAGGACTACCAATCGGTCTGCAGCCTGTCATCTGGAAGAAAATAGTGAAGAAGCCCAAGATCAGTCATCTCGAAAAGAGTCTTCATAGCTTTCATGATCAACTTGATCCTACTGGTCCAAGAGGCTATGAAAATGAGATCGTCCACATAGACAATCACTATCGCAACCAAAGAGCCATCAGAGACAACATAACAGTTGGAATCTAATGAGGTACGGCGTAACCCCAGCTTCACGAGAAACTGGTCGTGTGAGGTACCACTGTCGTCCAGCCTACTTCAGTCCATACAATGCTTTCCGCAACTGATAGACCCAATCCTCCTTGCCTCGTATACGAAACCTAGGAGGTTGCTCCACATAAACTTCTTTATTCAAATCGCCATTCAAAAACACACTTTTGACATCCATCTGGAAGATAGACCACCCAAAGTTGGCTGCAAGAGAGCAAACCCTATGCGTATGGTAGTCATGCGAGCGGTGGGAGCAAAGGTCTCGTCAAAGTCCACGCATGGTCGCTGTGTGAACCCCGAGCAACAAGTCTCGCCTTGTGTTTGTCGAGGGAACCATTGGCCTTGTACTTTGTCTTGAAAATCCATTTCGTAGGAACCACCTTCCGCTTGTTGGGCTTGGGAACCAAGGTCCAGGTTTTATTTCGCTCGACAGCGTCCATCTCTGTCTACATGGCACGCTTCCAGCAATCATGCTAGAGTGCTTCCTCCACCGAGGAAGGCTCAACTGGTGAAGCCTGCATCTGAGACATGAGTGCAAAGTTCACGAACTCTGCGCCAACATAAACTTGCCTATCCTTGAGGCGTGCAGAATGTCGAGGCTGTCCAAGGTTTGGCGAGTCTGGCAACTTCGTGACACCAGAGGAAGAAACCGTAGAGTAGAGCCAACCAGGAACTAACTTCTCCTTGCGAGGTGGGACCGCCTCCACCGAAGGAGAACCATCATCCACATCAGAATTGAAATCTGGAATGGCATGATCAGGTGAAGTACCTAGCTACGATGTAGAGGGAACAGGAACAGGAACACGGATAGGATCAGGTGTAGGGAGGTGGACGAGGAGGAGGTAGAGAAGGTATAGGCTTGGATGTTGCCCCCTCTGCAGGTGTACTGAAGAGCTCCATGAAAGTCACATCACGGCTAACGGTGGTGGCCTTGGCGTCTGGATCGTAAAGCCGATATCTGTCAGACTCTCGTGAATAGCCCAGGAAGATGAGCTTCTTCGCCTTAAAGTCTAACTTCTGCCGCTTCTCCTTTGGCACATGGACAGAGGCCGGACACCCAAAAACTCGAAAGTGTGAGACTGAGGGCTTGCGCCCGTAGTAAGCCTGATAAGGAGTCAAGTCCTGCAAAGCATGGGTAGAACGGTTCTCGATGTAAACCGCCGTGTTGCACGCCTCTGCCCAATAAACCCGGGGCAAAGAAGCATAAGCAAGCATCGCACGAGCCATCTCCATGATAGTCCGATTCTTCCGCTCAACAGCTCCGTTTTGTGAAGGAGGGTAAGGAGTATTCACCTGGCGTTGGATACCCTCTGACTTGCACCATTGTGCAAAGTCCTTCGAGGTGGACTCACCCCCTCTGTCTGAGCGAATACATTTGACGTGCAAGTCCTTCTCCTTTTCAACCATCGTCTTCCAATTTCGAACGAAATTGAAAGCCTCCTACTTGAGCTTTAGGAACCGAGCCCAAGTGTACCTGCTCAAATCATCCACAAGACACAAGCAAAAACTGTGAGCCAAAAAATGAAGCAGTGCTCATCGGGCCACATAGATCAATGTGAACCAGTGCAAGTGGTGCCGAAGCTCTATTGGATGCCTGCTTCGGAAAGGAAACCCTGTGTTGCTTGCCCATGTGGCAAGCCTTGCATACGCCTGATGAGGAGCGTATCGTTGGTAAACCCTCCACCATAGAGGTCCTAGCAGCCTGCTGAAAATGCTGATAACATAGATGTCCAAATCGTGCATGCCATAGAGAAGAAGACTCCGTGGTCCTAGACAGAAGAGCAGTGAGGCGGTATAGGGAGCCATCGCGCTCACCGCGTGCAAGGATAGTACATGTCGTAGAATCAGAAATGGTGTATGTGCCACTCCCAAAGTGTATGTCAGCTCCCTAAGAGTCCAAACTCGACACAGAGAGGAGGTTGAAGGCCATGTCCGGAACGTAAAGCGCCTCCCAGAGTGGTATCCGTACGTACGTACGGTACCATTCCGTACGGTACAGTACGTCATTAAAAAAAAATTGGGCGTTTTCTCCTCGGACGAGTTTCGCTAGGAGGCGCTTTCAGATGGGCTTATTAGTGTGGAGGGGAGAAAGCCTTAGGCTTTTTTAATCGACCACGAAAGCAAAAGAGTCTCTGTTCTGTTACAGAGAAGTCTACAAAGCAGTGCACAGAGACCTGCAGAGCCGAGCTACGCGCGTGAAAAGGTACTGCTTCTGCCACCATGCACTCTGTACTCTTCTCGCACTCCGTACTCCTCATGTGTGTGCACTCTTTTGCATTTGCAATGTGCAGGATTCATTATGCCGCGTAAAACCAACCCCAACTGATCGCTCCACACCAATGTGTTGAGTATCATCACGACCACTTCTCAGCAAGGGTCCGACACACGCTTATGGCAATGCAAGTATTGTGGGGACCAGTACACCAGCACTATTACGCGAGTCAAAAAGCACTTGACAGGCATCGGGTGCACTGATCAGATTGGTGCATGTGAGAAAATACCACCACCTTTGAGGGAGCAGCTTATTCAAGAGTATTTTCCTGTTGGTGCTCCTGGTTTGAGAGGTGCTCCCAGCACACAGGATGCTTTACATGATGCTTTTATTGGAGAGCTGGAGTCTTTATGTGCGGAAACAGAGGTTGGAGGAGGTTCGGCGTCCATGCAACCCCCTACTTCCAAGAAGAGAGCACGTGTTGGCGGTGAAGATATTCCTTGCCACGTGAAAAAGGTACATCTGAAACACCAACGAAGACCACTTTGCCCAGTCGCATCTCTTCTCAGGCTTGGGTGAAAGAGCGTCAAAGGGTGGCAGAGATGGAGATATGTCGCACTCTTATTGAGTGCAACATATCTTTCAATGTTTTGCGCACAGATCAGTGGAAAAGAATGGTAAAAGCCATTGCACAGGTGGGGCCTACTGAGACATGGACAGGTCTTGATTACACCAAGATGTGCACCACTATGTTAGATGAACAGGAGGCCTTAATTGACAAGGCACTTATGCCTGTGAAAGCTGGATGGAAGGAGTTTGGATGCACCATTATCTCAGATGGTTGGGCAGACATACGCACACGACACATAATCAATATCCTTGTGTCTTCTGCTTTGGGCACCTATTTCTTGCGTGCTGTGGATGCAAGAAAAGCAGGGGAAAAGATCACGGCTGAGTTTATTTTTGGTCACATCAAAACAGCCATAGAGGAGGTTGGCAAGGAGAATGTTGTGCAGGTGGTGACAGATAATGCAGCTAATTGCAAGGCAATGGGATTTATGGTGGAGCAACAGTTTCCTGGCATAGTGTGGACTCCATGTGCTGCACATTGTTTGGATTTGCTCATGGAGGATTTTGGCAAACTTTCATGGGCGCAGCTCATAGTTGCAGATGTAGTCAAGGTCACCACATTCTTTCGCAAGAAACATCAGGCTTTTGCTATCTTCCGCAGCCATAGCACTTTGGATATGGTTCGACCTTCAAAAACCAGGTTTGCCTACATTTACTTGGTTTTACAGAGGCTCTACAAACTTAGAGATCCACTACTCCAGACAGTGGTGGATCCAAAATGGCGAGGCATGTCAAGATCGCAGGATGAATCTACAAAATACGTGCAGAGGCGGATCCTTGATGAGAGCTTTTGGCAGGAAGTGCACGCTCTTTCAGTGGCACTCAAGCCAGTCTACGTCCTCCTTCGATTGACGGATACGGAGGGATCGACCTTGGGACTAGTCTATCATCTGTTTATCAAGGTTGATATAAACGTACGTACGGATCCAATCCGTACCGTACGGCCGTACTGTACAGATCCGTACGCGTACAGATCGATTCGTACGTGAGTTTTTTTTTTTCCTGGTTTTCGGGAATTCGCTTGCCGACGAGTGTATTTTTTTATGATGGGCTTGGCCATTTGATGTTTGGCTAATATTAAAGTCCCAAAGATTACAGATTACAGAGAGCGAAAAACACACGATTCCAGAGAGCGAAAAACAGAGAGCAGGAAAACACAGAGCAACGCAGGAGCAAGCTGCAACACACAAGGTAAAGACTGAGCACCCCTCTCTCTCTTTCTCTCTCGCTCTCTCCCTCCCTATTCTCTCTCTCCGCGTCACGCGAGACCTCCATGCTTATTTTTTGTCATATGTATTGCGCACTTGCAATGTGCAGACAGAAATCTTAGGAGCCAACATGCCTAAGCCATGCAACCCGTATTGGAAGGAGCACACCAATGTCATCCGCATCATCAACACGCCAGGGCAAGCTGGGACTGGTACGCGACGATGGCAATGCAAGTATTGTAACTTTCAGCTCACCAGTACCATTTCTCGCGTGGTTAAGCACTTGACAAGCATTGGCACAACCAATAACTGTGGAGGGTGCAAGGAAGTACCAAAGGACATTAAGGATAAGTTGATTGCTGAATGTTTTCCAGCAATGTCTGCAGCGGAAAAGGTGGAAGGTAGTCAAAAGACACAGGATGCTCTCCATGATGCTCTTGTGGGAGACTTGGGTGGTTCCTCTTCACAGGTTCAGGAGGAGCAGCTCTCTGGCAGTAGAAAGAGGGCTCGTACCATGCATGTCGATGTGGAGGATGATGAAGAGATGCATGCACCGAGGCAGAGTCAGACTACCTTGCCTTCTCGAGTGGCCTCTCTTTCTTGGGTAAAGGAGCGCCAGAAAGTGGCTGAAATGGAGATTGCTCGCACTCTCATTGAGTGCAACATCTCCTTTCATGTCTTGAGGACTGAGCAGTGGAAGAGGATGGTCAGAGCCATAGCCCAGGTTGGACACACAGAATCTTGGTCGGGATTGGAATACACTAAGATGCGGACTACTATGCTTGATGAGCAGAAAGCATTGATAGATAAGGCATTGGTACCAGTGAAGGCAGGTTGGGGACAGTTTGGGTGCACCATCATTTCAGATGGCTGGAGTGACATTCGTAGGCGACACATCATTAATATTCTTGTGTCGTCTTGCATTGGCACATACTTCTTGCGTGCTGTTGATGCAGGAAAGGCTAGAGAGCGGATTACAGGTGAGTTTATCTATAAGCACATCCGGCAGGCTATACTTGAGGTTGGCCCAGAGAATGTGGTGCAGGTTGTTACTGACAATGCCTCTAATTGCAAGGCTATGGGTGAGATGATTGAGGCCGAGTTTAACAACATTGTCTGGACTCCATGTGCAGCTCATTGTCTTGACTTGTTGATGGAGGACATAGGGAAGTTAACATGGGTGTCGCCTATTGTTTCTGATGCCACAAAAATGACTACGTTTTTTCGCAAAAAGCACCAGGCATTGGCTATCTTTAAGAGTCACAGTACACTTGACATGGTGCGGCCCTCAAAGACCAGATTTGCATATATGTATTTTGTGTTGCAGAGACTCTATGCATTGAGGGATCCACTTCTACAGACAGTAGTGGACCCGAAGTGGAGAGATATGCGTCATGCGCAGGAGGAGTCCACTAGATACATACAGCGGCGGGTGCTTGATGAGTCCTTCTGGATGGAGGTGCAGGGTTTGATCGCAGCATTGCAGCCAGTTTATGTGTTGCTACGCGTCACAGACATGGAGGGCTCCACCATGGGCCTAGTCTATCATCTCTTCCATGAGATGAAGACACACATCAGAGGCTGTAGATCATTGGCACTGGATCGGTATGTACTTACTACTATGTACATTGTACTTGTTTCCGTAATGATTAATGATTAATCTATATAGTGTAATACTATAATGTATTGCACCTTGTTGATTCCATAGTGTCAAGACTCAAAATTCAGCCTATTAACTAATGTTCATTGTTGGGTTACAGCAGAGAAGAGATCTTGGCTATTGTAGATAAGCGATGGACATTTATGAGTAGGCCCATTCATGCAATGGCTACATTGCTTCATCCTTTCTACAAGAAGCCAGAACTCTTTAATGAGAGGAGTCTGCTAAAAGGCAAGGATGAGTACATTGGTAGAATGTTCGAGGAAGATGATCAGCTGGACATTGATGCAGAGATCGCTAGCTATGAGAATAATTTAGGGCCATCATTTAATAGAGCTGTGGTGTTGAGGCCAGAGGCAACGAAATTCTCTCTTACATGGTGGCAGAGTTATGGAAGACAAGGTCTTCCGAAGCTCACTCGTATCGCTTTACATCTCCTCTCACAGGTAAAGTTTTCTATCGTTACATTTTGCGTACATGGTTCATTGTCCATTGTCTATGACCATGTCCATTGTAATTTGTCACCATTGACACATGTCACGTGCAGGATTGCTCTGCTGGTGCATGCGAGCGCAATTGGAGAGCTTATTCGCTTATTCACACGAAGATCCGCAATCGACTCAGCACTGCACAACTAGAGAGATTGGTCTATTGCCGAGCAAATATGAAGCTTGTGCGAGATTACCACGCTTTGGGGACACCCAAGCAGGTTTGAAAGTTGAAACTTTGGGCTAGCATAACGCGTTTGTATACGCGAATATTCGTAATTACTACTTTCTACGTTGTTAATAATACGAATTGTATTTTGTTATTTAACAGGCAGATCCATCAAAATTGCACTTGGTATCGGAGGAGAGTGTAGAGGAGACTGAGCAGCAGCAGCAGCAGCAGCAGCTTGTGCGGAACGAGCAGAAGGAGATTATTCGCATGCTACACAGAGAGCTGGAGAGTGTGGATCGACGTGTGACGAGGTCACGTGCACGAGTTCTCAGTCTTCCGTTAGTCGGGCGAGATGCAGATCCAGAGATTGTACGACGAGAGACCATTCGTCGAGGAAAGCTTCCTGTCCGTACTCCTCGGAGACGGGCAAATGAGGTTGTTTCTCTCATTCAGCCTACGGAGGATGATGATCCAGGACAGCAGAGTATGATGGCAGAGCCAGAGTATGATGAAGAGGGCAACGTCCTGACAAATGGGGACTTGCTCTCTTCAGCAGAGTCATCATCCTCATCTGATGAGGAGTTTTGAGATTCAGAGAGTAGAGTCCTGAGTCTAGATTCCAGACAGTTTGTTATTGCTTAGTCTTTGTTACTTTTGAGTCTTGACATCAAACATTTGTTACTTGTATTCTCTAGTATGAGCCTTTTTTGGTTGACACAGTTTTGTATGTGGACCATGATCCATCTTTTCTCGCAGTATGCCATATGGTACAATGTGCTTTTAGTATTGCCGCTTGCGGCTCAATGCTCGGATTTATAATTTGTGTCAAGTATGATGTATCTGATGTGTGTTTTGAAATTAGTACATGCAAAGAGGTTTGTTTTGGTTCTTGAATGTTTGAGATCTCTTAAATGTAGAAAAGTGTTGAATGTCCTATTTTTTACCAAGTACATAAAAAATTTTCCTGTACGGAACAACGTACACTACGTACATATACAGAACGTACAGTACGTACACATCAACCTTGTCGTTTATGCAGATGAAAGACCACGTTTCCAAATGCGATCTGTTGACAATTGATCGGTAAGGGTTCCTCATGTTCTAATGGTTGTCTGTTTTAATCATCAAGTCTAAGTTCTAACTTGTATTGACAAGTTGTTTTGATATTTCAGCCGATCAGATTTATTGGGATGTGTTGAGAGCCGCTGGACTTTCATGAGCCGTCCCATACATGCGATGGTTGCCATGCTTCATCCTCTCTACAGGTCGCCAGAGCTATGGAGTGATACCTTGCTCAGCACAAAACATTCAGAGTATGTTGGGCTCATGTTTTCAAAGGATGATCAGCTTGGGATAGACAAGGAATTCACCAACTACATGAATGGCATTGGCGCTTCTTTCACGAGAGCAATTTCTTTGAGGAAGGAAGCCACAAAGTATCCTTTAACGTGGTGGCACTCGTATGGGAGAGTTGGTCTTCCCAACCTCTCACGCATTGCTCTTCGTATCCTTTCTCAGGTTAGGAAACTGCCATCCATGATTCCATTGTATATACTATTTTAAACTTTTTAACTTCATCTTTATATTACTTGACACTTGTCACTGTCCTAATTTTGTGTGCATTGATGATTGCGCTCTTGCTTGAGCACTGAGCAGGATTGCTCGGCTGGAGCATGTGAGCGCAATTGGAGTGCTTACTCTCTCATACACACGAAGATTCGAAATCGCCTTAGCACTTCTCAGTTGGAGAAGTTGGTGTATTGTAGAGCCAACATGAGGCTCGTGCGGAGTTACCATTCTTTGGGGCAACCCAAACAAGTAAATTATCTTGATGTTGGCCACTTTAAACTCAACTTGCAAGCATATGCCATAAATAAGTCATTTTAACTTTATTTTACCCTTCAACAGGTTGATGCGACAGAGCTGAAAACGGTAGATGATCCTAGAACAGAGGAGGTGGACCGACAGATTAGAGATGTGCAGGAGCAGATTCTCAGAGAGCTGCATAGAGAGCTCGAGAGCGTGGATCGTCGTGTGACTAGATCACGTGCACGAGCTCTTAGCCTTCCTCTATGCACGGTGGGAGGAGATCCGGACACTGTGAGACGAGAGAGTATTCGCAGGGGGAAGCTTCCTATTCACTCCAATCGCAGGCGAGCGAATGAAGCTGTTGCTAAATTGGCTTTATCTTACAGAAAAATAATCCTAAATGAATTATTGGATTTATAAGTGAGAGGGTTTTCTCGCTTGGAACACCAAGAAAAAATAATTCTAAATGAATTATTGGAATTTTAAGTGAGAGGGCTTTTCTCACTGGAGAGATCCGAGTACAGAGGATTCCTAGTGCGTCATTCAAAGTAATGACGGGAGCACTGAGAACGGGAATATCTGTAAGGCCACCAGGAACGGGTACTTCTGATGCGTCACATCGGATGGGTGACAGGGAGCATCGGAAAGAAGTATCCGACCATCCGGGAACGGACATCTCTGATGCGTCATAGGATGGGTGACATAGAGCATCGTGAAGGAGATTGTACCGTAAGTTCGGTAGGAAAGGACTAGGTGATGGGTATTCCTGATGCGTCACAAGGTGGGTGACGGGTGCATCGAAAAGGGAATATCCATAGTCGGGAGGAAATTCCGAACTGTGTTAGAATTGTGCACAAGGAAAAGCAAGCACTTGAATGAAGATGGGTTCAGAGGAAACTTTGAGGAAAAACAAATGCTTTCTGAGAAAGCGGGATTGCTTTTCGGGAAAGCAGACGCTTTCCCGCGAGGAAGTTTATGTTTGCATTGCAATTGTGCATGTGATTGCATCCAGGGACGCCTGGGAAGTGCTGTGAAAGCATTGTTTTTAACTTATAAGGTTTTATTGAGTTTTTGGGCAGGTTCAGACTATTTTTTAAAATACGTCGGCCGCCCATTTAATAAGTGGACAGCCATCTGATAAATAAGGCAACAGATCAGCCAGCGTTTTCTCTCTCTTTTTCTGGCAGAATGGAAAAAAAAAAATGAAAAAAAATTATTATTATTAAAATAAAAATAAAAAAATAAAAAAACGGCCGCGATCTCTACGCAAGCAGCTATTCGTGCCTATAAAAGCATCACATGCCCTCACTCAGAGGGGAGGACCAATCTTTGCAAGAAGGAGATGCTGCTGCAGATTTCAGCCGTAAAGAAGACGTTGCCGGTGATGCCCATGGTTGCCCCAAGTGTACCAGATGTCGCCAAGACCCAGTGCGCGAGTTCCCTCGCGAACCCTCGCAAAGAAGTGCCTACGAAGCGTGTTTCCATCGCGACAAGTTGCTGTTTTTCTCTGTTTTCAGCCCATAAACGTCGTAGACGGGGCTGATTTACAAGAAGGAACCCGAGAACACACCTCTTTTGTGTGTAGGATTGGAAGAGAGGATTTTCTATGGAGAGATCTCTTCCAAGGAATTGCTTTTCGAGAATCGTCGAGCGTCGAGACTTTGAAGGTAACGATATTCATGTTCTGGTCTTTGAGTATTTGATTGCAGGTGTACTTCCTCTTCGTGAGGGAGTAGGAGCAGAGGAAGGCATGAGCCTCTGCAGGAGAAAAGCGCTCTGAGGAACTAGAGCCAGATCAGCCCAAGGGTTTCGTACCCGAGTTTGGGAAGTAGATCCACGGATCGGAGAGAGGTAGTCTCTCAAGTTGTGATCCAGAAGTTGGGATTCCCAAGTAAGGACTTCGTGTCCGGGAAAGCAGAGTTGTTCTGCGGGAAGAGGACTCTGAAAAGAGAGTTGGAAAAGAGTTGCAGGGATGCCATGCCCTGAGTCTGGAAGGTGAGATCCAGAGGCGAGAACCTTGATTCTCGAGGAATTGGAATAAGGAACGGAAGTTCCTTGGAATAGGGTTTTGCCCTAGGAATTGGAAGCTGAGGCTTCCCGGAACCATCAAGTCTTATACTAGAACGAATGTGGTAATACGTTCGGTTCAAGTGCTTGTATAGACTTCTCCTCAGTAATAAAGATACTATTACGGGGGGGGGACCAGCCCATCTTCTGGTCCCCAGTACTGTGTCGATCTTCTCACTCTCTATCTCTCTCTCTATTTATTTCTCTCTATATCCTCTAGCTTCAGTAATAAGTGATAAATCCTATTTATCCGAATGTATTTTATATTGTTATGCGCTCCCGTTTGTGACAGAAGCTATCGGCTCATCCATGCAGAGATTGCTGATATGCCTGAGGAGGCTTGTGGTGCAGAGGTGCTTGTACCAGAGTTGACATATGCTGAGCCTGACCCTGAGTTTGATGAGGAGGGCAATGTCCTTGATGATGGGGGCTTGCTCTCTACTGACGATTCATCTTCCGCATCTGACACAGACTTTTGAGGCTGCATATCTTAGTGCACACTGGTGACTGCATGCTTTGGAGGGCAAGCTACAGTAGACTTTTATTGTTATTATGGCATTGTAGTATTTCACAGTACTTTGTTTTTGGATCTTGATTCAGTTTGTATGGTATATGCCGACTTCTGGCTGATGCCATGGACATGATGTTTGTAGTTGTTATTTGGTTTTATGATTTATGGTCATTGGTTTTCTCATTGAGTATTGAGTCTTGAGTCATTAAGTTTTATGATCAATATGTTCATTTTAAGCATTGTATTGTTAATGAGGCTGAATTTTGAAAGGTTTCTGAACTTAAATTTAGTGTAATTATCTTTTTTTACAAATGGTACATACCTATCACATACCTAAAGGTTGGTTCAGTACAGAAGTACGTTCCGTACGTACCTAAACCGTACCGTACACTACGTACCTTTCCACCTTGGCGCCTCCACTGAATTGAACTTCGGGTCTGAGGTAGAACGAAAGAGGTAATTTGGCCTGTGCCAGACACTGGAATCTCATGGTTGTCACCCATAGTGACGGTCTGCCCGTGAGTCTCCCTGAGAGAGCTAAACCATGACTGTTGGGGAGTCATGTGAGTGGTGGCTCCACTGTCAACAACCCAAAGTACCTGACTGCAATGTAGCAAGAGCGTGGTCCGTCGTCACGACAAGAGCGGTCCCCGCCGTCTCGTGAGAGGCTACAACTGCAGTCGAGGCTGTCTGTCTCTCCCTGTTGGCCTCGTCTTGCTTCTTTCTGCATTTTGATTCTCCGTGCCCTTTCTTGTGGCAATGGTAACATTCGATGTCCTTGTTCGTCTTCTTCTTCTTCTTACCTTTACCTTTCTTGTTACCTACTTGAACTATCAAAGCTCCTTCTGCATCAACAGCACCTCCAGCTCGGAATGCGGAGTGCCCCTCAATATGTCTAAGGGAACTTGGAAGGGAGAATCTCGTCCCGAGTGGGAAAAGAGGCACGTCCAGATGTGAGCAAACTCTGAAAATAGGGATCAAAGCGTGGGGGAAGCTTGAATAGTAAGAGACCAGCCATGCGTGCTGAGGTGATGTCGCCTCCAGCAGAGACAAGGTCGTCCCAAAGTTCCCGCATGCGGCAGGTCAACCCATCAAGTGAGTTGAAATCCTTGAGCTGGAGGTTGTACAACTCCCGTTCAAGTGTGATCTGTCTGGCAAATGAGGTCTCCACAAACTGGTCAAGAATCCGTCTCCACAATGGATGTGCATGCTCCTCTTTGGAAACTTTCTTCGTGATGCAGTCCGAGAGGTTCATCATAAGAAAGGTAAAGACCCGTATGTCCCGATCCACCCACACGTCGATCTGGGCCTTAGTGGCGATGGGAAGGGAAGGCTGAGTACCCGAATAGGTGAAATCATTCAACCATTCCCAGAGTCGATGGTAGGCAATGATTGTGCAGACTCGTGTCCACACAGAATAGTTGTGTAAATCCAACTTCTTCTCCTCAGCAAACTGGGTGAGGGCATAATTGTTGGATGTAACGTTGGCAAATGGCAATGCTGACGTAGTCACAGAAGTGGAAGTGGACGTAGTCGCAGAAGACGTAGTAGCCCCGTTCTGGGACTATTGTTGTTGTCCCTTCTACTTCGTAGTCGACATATCGCGTGCTCAGAGAGAAGTCTCAAAGGTAAATCGAAAAGATCGCAAGTCGTCAATGAAGGTACCGTTCCCAAGGCTGTAGCAGTCCAAGATAACCGCACGGATAACCATCGGATGGTGTCCTGACGAGTAAGGGATGGTTCAACCGCACAAGAGGTAAAAATCCAGCGTGCTGTCCGCCCAAAAAACGTTGCAAAGGGTGTTGAAAATGCTGCTGAAATAGAGATTTCAGCGTGCCTGTACGCCACCTGGGTCGGTGCAAGAGCGTCGCAGAGTGTCAGAGTAGAGGGTTCTCTCACTTTTCAGCCGTCAAGGAGTTGAAAATAGAGAAAAAAACAGCAAGTGATAAGTACCGAAAATGGTGCCGATTGGGTGTAGATACCTGTCCAAGGTGTAGATCTGCACGTTCCAAGGAGTGTAGAAGACTCCTTGGCCGCTCCCATAGGTGCACGCGTTTTGTCCGCAAATCACCAAAAACACCAATAAAACATGGAAAAAAAGATCTATCTAAAAACGCTAGGTGTTGCTAAAACGCTAGCAAATGTTCCGTGCCAATTTGGTGCGAGTCTACTGTTGCAGGAGGGAAGCGCTAGGGAAGGATGTAGATCAAGGCCAGCCAGATGCAAAAACGCCAGGCAGAAGTTAAAAAACGCTCGATTTTTGCAAAAATGCTGTTGGTCAAGAAAAAGCTATATACCTTCATAAGTTAAGAATAGTCAGAACTCACGAATTATAAGAGAGAATAAAGCACTCATAAAACTATAAAAGCAAGGGACACACGAAAAGAAAAGAAAAACAAAAACAAACAAACAAACTAACTAAATCACTTTGTTTGCTACGAAACAAAACATTATTAACTTAAAAATGTTTTTAGAAAAGACATGTGTAAAATAAGTTGACGCAACTTACTTGGCTTTAAACAAGTACTCAACTTTAAGCAAAAAAAAAAAAAGGATAAGACATCTTAAAAACTTAATCCTAGAAATCAAACTTCACACAACAACTTATAACGGAACACATTCTTAAGTCCTCAGGTAAGCTAAATATGAAATCGAAAAATGAATACTACTACAAACCTACGAAGAGCAAAGAACCAAACTTGACAATATGTGATCTCAACTTCACTGCTTGTCCAAACAGGAAGAATAAGATTATCACCTTTATCATGCATAGCTTGGACAACAGCTATGACATCCCTACTCACGTCGTGCCCAAGAGTAGGTGCAGGTTTATATAGAGGCCATTCATGCTTTGAACGTACTCTACAAAACCAACGAGCTGAGTTTCTATCACCCTCCGGAGGTGATGGGCATACTCAGCCATGATAAAGGCTAGCAATTGTCCACCTATAGTGAAAATACTAGAAGCGCTAAAGATCAAAACAACAACATAAGGTGTTATTAAGTCAAACAATAAGTGGGCTTTTTAGCTCCCCACTTCTATTGAATTTACTACTGATTATCTTGAACATTCCAAAGGAAGAAACACTAAAAATAAAATTACTACGATGCAAAAATGAACTAACTTTTTTCATGATTCTTTTGAATGAGTATCCTTTTTCAACTAGTAAAGAAATAAGATGGCAAGATTGAACAACAAAAGTAGATTTACTAGAACAAAGACGAGAAAATCTAAATAGTTGAGAGCAAATGACACCGTACTTAGCTAAGAGAGACATGTTCGAAGAAATGTAAGGCATGCGGATGATTTTTAGATTGGCATATTCTATTTCAAGGCGCTTATCATAGATATCTACTTCTAATCCCAAGGGAGTCTGAAAAATCTTAAGGTCTAAAAAGGCACAACAATCACTATTTGTGGTACAGTTAAGTTCACAAAACTCCTTGGGATAAATTCCTCCGCCTATAGAACTCGAATTCAAGTACATAAAATCTTGAAAAGAAGGAACGTCAGGGACAAAAAGATCATCTACAAAGCGTCTTACATTGCATAACTTGTGCAAAAATATTGGGCAAGTGTTAGCAAGGACAAGACGCTCCATAAAATCAAACTCATAAGTAAAAAGATAGAAATTAGCAAGAAAAACAGCACAATTGGTGCCCATAGGGATACCAATTGTTTGCTTGAAAAGAGAGTCGCCGATGGTTATATATAAATTGTCCAAAAGAAAATCTAACCAAGATATGATGTCAATGTCATCTACAATCCTGGTGAAGCTCTTTCTTCCTTTGTCTACATCTACATTCTTATTTTTCAGCCATAAGAAGTTCAAGTTCAAGGCTGACTTTTCTACTAGCAATGCCTTGTACCTATCCTTCTCAAGCTTGTACGCAAAAACTTTTGAAATAAGAGACTTGACTCTAAATTTAAGGTCCTCCAAATTTAGCTTCATGTATAGCGTTGTAAAGTCAAAAGTTTGGAGACATAAAGGAGAAGATTTCTCCTTAAGGCTTCTTGAAGAGTTCAAAAACTTTAAAACAGGAATCACGCCTACTGAATCACTTAAAATCCAACCTGAATCGGTAGGTACGTCTACTTCCTTTAGTATATTATTCCACAATTCATTTACGCTAGGTAAAATGGCTTTGAAACAATAACTAAGCCATTTGGAAACCTCGGTCAAAGAGGTGTTACAAGAAGCAGCTATAAATCTAGGCTTTATAGGGTTCTTGTGGAACTTCCAAACGGTATATAAAAAAGGTAATTTAGGCTGGCACTTGAAACCAAAAGACTTACAAAAGTCTTGATGTTTCAAGATAACCTCTTGCATTGAAAGATCACAATCACTGTAAGTCTGAGAGTTTACTGCACGTAACAACAAAGTTATTAGAGCACTTATCTACATAAGAGATTACAAAATCACGATGAAATTTCCTAAGAGCATCACGATCAGAAGAAGATAAGCTATTCCTTCCTGAAGGAACGTTCTGAGAGCAAGATGCTAATTTCAAAGAAGCTTTCTTGAGGATTACAGACTTCCAATGGATAAAAATACCTTGAACTCCTAAAGACTCCTCAAACTTTACTACGAAACTAGAAATTCCTTTTTCTATGGCTTTGAGAAGGCAAGAGTCGTTTGAAGAAGGAAGCCTATATTTGGTACCTCTTGAGAAAAGGTCTTTCAAGGAATCCGAAGGAAGGATAGAACAATCAGCAGTAACTACATGACCCAAAGCTCCACTTACGTAAGAAGAAAAGACAGATTTACTACAAGGGCAATCAATACTTGAGATTGCAAGCCTCTCTTGCTTTTTAAGATTACGTCCTATGTCACTATAGTTGAAAGCTTTTTGTCCTAAAGTTTTCACATATTTGAAAGCTACGACAGGATGGTTCCATACCTTTCTCGCACAGCTTCTTGAGATCTCAAAATAGAGCTTAATCCAATCTTGTCCAAGTCAGGGGAGGTAAAGATAGTTATCAACAAATCTTTCTTTCCAACCAAGGGATTTTTCAGACTAGGACATTTGGACTTCAAAAATTTGCCTAATAGTACTCGAAGTTGGGTACTATGAGACTCTCTTAGCTCCAAATCTTCATAAGAGTAGTTCTCAAGGGTATACAAGAGCTTAAATAGGATCCTTATATTATACCTTTCAAATATTTTATAAGAAAAAGAACCCAATTCCATGGCTCTAGATAGGTAAATCAATCTCCGTTTGAAATCTCTATAAGAAAAAATTCTATGGTTAGAAGGGTCATCACTCTCAATTCTAGAGATTGAAGCCCTGGGGAGACCTTGTACTCTACTAGAAATAGTGTTGTGCAAAACAACTGGATTGATTTCAAAACTGCTAGCGCCAGCTTCTGGGAGGAGGGATCGATGAAGATTCTTTGTTCTTGGCGACTGATACCATGTGAGAGTGAGCAACGGAAAGAATGTGAGCAACGCGCAACGAAAACGCTGGAGAGAGAGAGAGAACACAAGTGCTCTGCAAATGATGCTCTCAATACACAATCTCAATGACTACAAGACCCTAGCATTCTAATTATAGAATCTTTTTTTTTTTTGAGAAAAAGATCCTTCTATTAGTTAATGAAAACTGCCCATAGGGCTACATCCACCTCTGCAAGAGAGGGCTACAACAAGCATGATGGGGAGACTCTCCCAGTGAAAAAAAACAGCATATGTACAATGGGGCTAAATCAAGAGATGGGAGGAGGGAAAAGCCACACAGGTGGACAGTAGTGCCATCTGAGCACCCCCTGGACCATGGAGTAGAACGGCCCAGGGCGCCAGAGTCGAAGGAAAGCCTCGCGGCGCTCCCGCATGCGGTCGGAGCTGCCCTGTAGTCCCTCAAGCTGTCCTCTGAGAGTATGGATCAACTCTAGCCAAAAGTCACGAACAGTCTCTGCTGGTGGTACAAGGCGAGCCTCAAAGATGCGGAAACAACGGGCCCGCCAGATGAACCAGAGAGCTAGGCCGCTGATGAGCTCCCAACACTCCGCTCTCTCACTGCTCCACTCCTGTGGAGTAAGGTCTGTAGCAGGCTGGAGTGTAGGTCGACCCCCCTGTATCACTATCATCCTGCTGGTGGAAGATAGCTCAAACTGAAGTGCCGGGCCCGTGAGGGTGGACCAAGCCGCTGCCCCCCAAGTGTACTGTCGAGCCGTGGAGAGGGCAGGCATCAGCCGAAGAACTCGTAGCCACACCTGCTGGGCCGAGGGACAGTCCCAAAGACAGTGACGCTGACTCTCCACCAACTGGTCACAGGCTGTACATGCGGCCGAGAGACCACTATGTACAAGCCAGCTCCCTACTGCTGTGGCTCTGTGTGCAACCAACCACTGGAACAAGGTGACGCGCCTCGGCTGTCTGGAGTCCCACAGCCTCTGCCAAAAAGCTGCCAAGAACTCAACTGTGAGACCCTCCTCCTGCCAATGACGTGCTGCAGCGGGACGGGCCTCACTCTGTGCTGCAAGTATATGACGTCCAAGCCGAACAGTGTACTGAAAGAAAGGGACTCCCGGGCGGTCTGCAGAAGAGAATGGGTCCCTCCATAGCCACTCACCAGGATCCCACTGTACTCGTGCCAGTGGACAGCACTCCCAAGCCCATAGCCTCCAGTGTCCTGTCTCAAGAGCTGCTGGGTCAGGGTCTATGACGCAAGTCCTCCCACAGATGCCCACAACTCGGATCCTCTGGAAACAACACTCTGCTACCTACGGGGCCTCTACTGCAACTCTCTGTAGTCGTCCCCCACCCTGAAGCTCGAAGAACAGGGTTGGGACAGTCTCTGAGCAAGCCCTGACTAAAATGAGAACCTCCAGTCGTGTGAAGGCTCCCATCCACCGGGGTGCTACTGGCTCGAGAGGCGTGAGCCAGTCAGCTGGAACTGACTCTGAGATATCCTGACACATGCTCTGAACCCCTCTCATGCCCTGTAGCTGGACAACCTGCACCTCCTCTGACAAACCTGTGAACTCTAGCCAGTCACCTAGAAAGCGCGCTGGACCTGCTGCCATGGGACCCCAAGAAACATGAGGCCTACTCCCAACCAAGTGGCCTCGCTGAGTGCTAACCATGGGGTTCCAGACGAGGGGCTGCCGTACGCGCTCCTCCGTGCACGTCGGCTGTCTCTGCTCTAGGCCACGCCGTAATAGCTCCCAAGAACGAAGCAGACTCACAGCGAATCGGTCCTCCAGTCTCCTGCTCAAACCAACTCGACGCAACTCTGTAAAGATCCATCTGGTCGAAGGTTGCCAAGGGCCTCCTGACTGAGGCACCCTGGCACGAAGCCTCTGCAACAAGAACTCCTTCCAAGGCTCCTCGCCTGGAAGAAGTCCTCTGACGACGAACTTCCCAAGAAGGGCTCTGCTCTGCTGTGCTGGATCAATGATCCCAAGCCCTCCCTGAGAACAAGGAAGTGTGATGACCGACCAAGCCACCTTGGCTCGGGCAATCTGAGTGTCGCGACCTGACCAAAGGAAGTTCCTGATCAGCCTCTGTACCTGGCTGATGCAAGAACTCGAGAAGATCCAGCAAGAAGTGATGTACCACATAGTCGCCAACAACACCTGGTTGGCAACTACTACTCTACCAGCCAGCGAAAGTCGGGCTGAGCTCCAATGTAACAGCTTTCTCCTGATGGACAGGAGAAGAGGAGCAATCTGCTGCTCGGGGGACAAATCCAAACCAACCTGACAACCCAAGTACCGAACTGTAGTCCCTGGAGGAATCCACCTGAAACCCTCTCCTGGCATCCAATCTGGCACAGGAGCACTACCAACCGAGAAAGCCACTGTCTTTCTCCAGTTGATCAGTGCGCCCGATGCACAGCAGAAGGTCTCCAAAGCCTGCCCACATCTGTGTAAATTGGCCTCCTGGCCCTCTAAGTACAAGGCTGAGTCGTCGGCAAACTCAGCGTCCAGAAGCTCATCTCCCCGTAGAGGGAGTGCTAAGCCCCTCAAACCAACCTGCTGTGACACCAAAAATCTGCTCATCGCCTCCGCATAGAACAGAAAGAGAAAGGGGGCAAGAGGACAACCCTGTCTGACCGATCGTGTGAGCATGAAGCGCTCACCTCTACCTCCTGCCAAAAGCACCTGACTGTGAGCCTGTCTGTACAAAGCTGACACCCCTCTGATCCAAGCCTCTGAGAAGCCCATCCTGCGTAGCGTGCCCTCTAGAAAGTCCCAGTCGACTCTGTCGTATGCCTTCTCAAAATCGAGAAGAAGAATCACAAGGTCCTCCCCACGGAGCCGTGCAAGGGCAGAAGCCTCCCAAAAAGTGAAGATGTTGTCAAGGATACTGCGTTCCTTGACAAAACCTGTCTGAGTCCCATGTATAAGGCTCTCCAAAAGTGGCTGAATCCTCAAACTCGGAGCCTTGGCAAGAATTTTGTAGGCTGAGTTGAGAATGGTGATGGGGCGCCACTGTCGAATCTAATCCAAGGAGCCACCCTCCTTTGGAATGAGGTAAATCAGGCCCTCACTCATGCTATCCGGCATCACTCCTGTGTGCAGAATGTACTGAAAGGCACTACAAAGATCTGGGCCAAGCAGGTCCCAGTACTCCAAGAAGAAGCTGGGAGTCAGCCCATCCTCACCTGGACAGCTACCACGAGGGAGGGCCCTAAGAGCCGTGTGCAGCTCCTCAAGCTGAAGAGGTAACTCAAGCCTCTGCCGCATCTCCTTAGTCACAAGACAGGGCATCTGTGCCCAAACCTGCTCCCTGCATGCATCCTGTCTCTCTGACTCGGGCTCAGCCGACAGTAGCTCACGGTAAAAGTCAGTAACGACTGCACGCATATCCTCAGGCTCACAAACAACTGACCCATCGGGTCTCCTCAACTGATTGACCTTGGCATGCGAGTGCCGAGGTCCCACTGTCTCAAAAAAACCACCTGTCACCCTGTCACCCACCTGAGTCCACTGAGATGCCTGTCGATGAAAGGCAAACTCATGGCGCCTCTCCTCTGTGCAAGCAAGCTCCTGTCGAGCCTGCTGTAACTGCTCCTCCAACCATGGACTGTCTGGATGCTGCTCCTGCATCCTCTGTAGTGAAGCAATGCCTCGTCTGAGACGCTGCTCCTCCTCTCTCGCTGCAGCCCGTCGAGCCAGAGACTCCTGGAGAAAGAAGTGGCTAAGCTGAGCTAGGCCTGAGGCCACTCTGTCTGCAGGTGGAGCCTGGCTGTCCATGCCCTCTGTCCATAGAGCCTCGACCCTCTCTCTGAGTGTTGAGTCCAACAAGACCCGCTCTGGGATGCGAAGCATCGTGCTCCCACTCCTCTGCCTATCTGCCACTGTGAGAATCATTGGTGCATGGTCCGAGAAAGATGTCCCTGCCAGGATGCCCACTGATCCCCCCAAGTCACTGAAGTGGTCACTATTGTAGAAGCGATCTATGCGCGATAGATTCACTCCTCCCACTCTGCGGTCCGATCTAGAGAAGGCAAGACTCTCTGGAGGCCTCACAAAGCCAGAATGCTGCCATGTATCCGAGACCCTCAGCGTCATACAAAACCTCTCCCAAGCTGCTAACTCGACTCCATGCACAGTAGCATGGCTGCCTTCGATCCTATCAGAAGGGTCCTCCAACATGTTGAAGTCCCCTCCTACACACCACTGGTCAACCTGTGGCAAAGACTCAACAATCTATGACCAAAACTCTGCACGAGCACTCGCCACATTGGGCGCATAGATGTTCAGGAAACCCACAAGGCTACCCTGAACCTGCATAGTAATCCACTGAGCCCTGCCTGGTACAATAATCCCTCTGCCCACAATGGCCTGCTGTAGTGAGTCCGCAATAGTCATACATACCCCACCCTGGATGCCTCCAGGTCCAAAAGCAGCTGACCAAAAGGTATCATAGCGTCCACGCAAAATCTGACCACATCGCCGAATGCGGCTCTCAGACAAATGGTGCTCCTGAAGCATAAGGAGATCAATCTCTCCTCCCACAAGGCAACGTTGAAGCTCCTAACGCAATCGGCCCCGCTGTCGCTGAAACTGGGGCCCACCTAGTCCCTGCACGTTCCACGAGACGATCCTCATGGGGAGCGAGAGAGAACAGATGCTGCCGCAGCAGCAAGACGAGCTATCTTCGAAGCAGGCTTGGATGGGGAGTAATCCGCATCCGAGCGTCCTCTAGATAGGCGAGACTGCAGTGAGTGCCTGGTCCAAGCCCAAGCAGAGCGAGCCGTGCGTAAAGCAACCTCCTCTGTCCAGGAGTCCTCATGAATGAATACATAGCAAGGCAAACACTGCGTATCAGCAAAAAAGTACACCACAATGTGTCTACATCCTGCTGAGTCTGGGGGTGTCACCGCAAACTTGGCCAGTGGCCACAACGTCTGCAGCAAATCTGTAACGCCAAGTTCTCCCATGTGGTGAGAGAACTCGAGAACCTGTGTATGCAACCATCCCACCACTGAGTCGAGGGACCACTCTGTCTCAGTCCTGCCACAGAGGGGGAAGGAGAAACCAACTGCTGAGTCCAAGGCCTCTGTCCCCCTAGCGGCGAGGAACAAAGCGTGGACTCTGAAGCAGGCTGCCTCGTGGTCTGCTGCGGAGTCGCCAAGAAAACGAGTAAACCCGTAATCGAAGAAATCCCAGCGGCGTCGGAGGTCAATGCTCGTCAAACCACGTGGGATAGCTGCAAGAGAAGATGTCTGAATCTGCAGAGGGGGCCGCATGAAGGGCTGACCCTCTCTCGCTAGGCGACTCGTGGCAAAGGCGCTGCCAAGAGATCTCCTAGCCGCCGGCGAGGGTCCAGTCTCCTGAGCCGACTGAGATACTGAAGCAGGAGGAGGGGGAGAAGGGGCTGGGGGGGACGGGGGAGAGGAGAAGCGGGGTGGGGCGGCAGAGACATGGGGGGGGGCGAGGTGGGGGGTGAGCGGTAGCAGAGGGCGGGGGAGGGCATGAGGAGGAGGAGGGGAGATCGGAAGGCGGAGCGGCTGGCGAGGGTGAAGCGGAGGTGGAGGCTGGCGAAGGAGGCTCCTCCTGCTCAAGCGGCCCAAAGCGGTTCCCCGTGGGAACCCACTGCTGCTGAGTAGGCACCTGGGGGCCACTCTCAGTGCCAGGCTGTCGCTGTGGCCCCTGGCGTCGACGGCCACGGGCCTGCTGCCACCCCTCCTCCGCTGGAGCCCCAGGCTCAGAGGGTGGCGTTGAATCTGTGCTCTGTCGCTGGCTGTGGCTGCGGCCTAGCCTTGGCAGGTTGGGGCTGAGGCTGGGGTGCGGGTCGTGGTCTCCTCCGTGGACAGGCCTTCGCTAGGTGGCCCATCTGTCTGCAAATGAAGCACTGGTTCGGGAGACCCGAGTACTCCACACTCTGTCGAAACCAACCCCCACTCACCCGAGGCAGAAGGATAACCTTCGGGAGCGTGTGGGTATCTCTGACCAAAACTCGAACTGAAGGGATGCCAGCCGCCTTGGCAGCTACTGATGCTGCCGTACGAGGTGTCTCCAGGACTGTCCCGATGGCGGAGCCAATCCTGGAGAGAAGTGGAAGGTACTCCCTCCGTAAACCCGGAAAGCAGACTGAGATGGGGATGTCTGCCTCCTCTACTAGCACATCCGAAGTCAGGTCAAAACCATGTCGCCACTGTCGAAAGTGGGCGCGTGATGCTCGGATGGCCAGTGGGCTCATAGCAATGACCTTGGAGGCCATCTCGGAAGTCTCAAACTCAATCTGGTAGTACCCCCGTCCAAGAATCTGGACATCCAAGATCTTGCCCACCTCTGCGAGAAGGCGGGCCTGGAGAAGGTCTCGCAGCTCTCCTCTGCTAGGTCGAGTGCCGAGAACCTTGCAGATGACCGAAGTCGCCTGCAAGCGCTCTACCTCTGCGGCAAGGCTCGCTTGCTCTGTCGGCGAAAGAGCAAGTCGAATGGTGGGCTCAGCGGGGTCGGGCGAGGGGGCTTCAGGCGAGTCCCTCTGTGGCGAAGCTGGAGCCTCCATCTGTGTCTACTGCTGTGGCGTAAGAAGAGGACGACGGGAGGATGCTGCAAAAGGGCGCGCAAACACTGCTCCAAGGAGTTGGAACAGATGCCGAGAGTGCCGAAACTGCAGGGAGCAACCAAGGCGGGGGGCCCAAACTGATGGGTGAACGGGCCGAGACGGGGGGGGGGGGGATAAAGCAGGTTTGGGCTAAGGGATGAGGGCGCGAGGCGGCAGCATGGGATGAGGCTGAGGGCGGGTGGCGGCAGCAGGGGGCTGAGGGCGGGCAGAAAGGCTGGAACAGGGCAGCGCGAGGGGGGGGCAGCGGGGGCAGAGGGCAGGCGGGAGGGACAGCAGGCGGGGGGCAGCGGGGGCTGAGGGCAGCACGAGGAGGACAGCGGGCAGCACGTGAGGGAGGGAGGGAGGGGAAGGGGGGGGGGGGGGGGGGGGGGGGGGGGAGGAGGCGATGGCGATGGCGCAGCGGGAGAGTACAGCAGCAGCGAGCTCGTCCTTTGGGTGCTCAATCGTATCTCTTTGGTTTCCCCTAATTATAGAATCTTAGGTTGAGATAGGGCAAAAATGTGTAGCTGGTGCAAAAACATAAAAGCCCAAAAATGGCTAAAAATGTGTGCACCCAGCCAGGCTCAAAAAATGACCGGCCTCACGTGCTAAAAGTGTCCGCCCATGCAATCTACATGATGTGATGTTAGGTGCAGCGGAATGAATGTTTAAACTTTGCTCAAGATGAGTGCTCCGAACTGTGCTCAAGGTTCCTTTTGTTCTTATGGAAGGTAGAGCCTTCCGTTCTTAATGAGAGAGTGCAATGGACACACAAAGTGAATGGAGATAGTGCGAGAAAGTGTATGAGACTGAGAGATAGAGAGATAAGAGAATACGACACCAGAGACGTTGTAAAACCCTCCTCCAAAGGCCCCACTCCCTATGGCGAGAGCGGTCTACTTATGATTGCACAAATCTCTACAATGCTTGGACTTGCCGACGATGTCGACGACGATGAGGACGACGACGATGAGGGCTGAAAACTGAAATTGCCAAGGGCTGAAATCTGCAAATCTTTATCTATTGAATTCTGACTTTGTCGGTGAGATGATGTCGATGGCGACGATGCCACGGCGACGCGCTCATAACGCAGATGCTGAAATCTGCGTTTTCCGGGCTGAATCTGTAAACCTTGATGGATTTCACCGTGCGGCGAGGATCTGTTGCGGGAAGGTGAGATCTACGAGGTTCGGGACTTGATATGCGGTGTCTAAAGGCTGAAAACTGAAAACGCTGATTCTAGGGATGATTCTGTGGCGATGATCTACAAAAACACTGAGGTTGATCTGCAAACCAAAAACGTAGGGCTGAAAACTGACCTTGCAGGGAAATCTGCTAATGCTAGGAAATCTGCTGTGTTGTTGTGGGAATCTGCTAACGCTAGGGCTGATCTGCTATCTACTGTCGCCGGGAATCTGCAAATGCAAAAACGCTGGCTGATCTGGTGCAAAAACGCTAGGCCTTCTGTTGAGACGCCAGAGTTGTCGCGGGGGTTGGTCTTGTTGAGAAGTTGCCTGTTGAGCAAGGTGCTCTTGCTGCCTCTTCTGCCAGAAAGTGCTAGCACTAGGTTTTTATTTATACAAACTTAGCAAAATTGCCCTACCTACTTTCCAACAAAAGTCACTTAAAAATAATAAGAGAAAATGTCAAAAAATAGGGAAAATAGATCTATGCACTGTAAAAATGCTTCTGATGGGATCTGACTGGAATCTGATGGTCATGCTGTGTGCAACCAGAGGATATGCATCTAATTTAAGTGTCTGGATATGCACGGTCTACGAACAGACTCACAAAAGTGCCACATCACTTCCTATTCTAGACTGACTTGACTGAATTGAACCTTGGTCATGTTGTAGCTTGTCCACGGACACATAGGGTTGGATGTGTCACGTGACATGTGCGATGGGTGGCCAACCCGGGACAATCACTAGCCGTACAAAATGGCGAAGCAACAGTGGAGTAACTCTAATAGATGTGCAGGTTGGCTCCGTTCTTCAGTGGCTTGACATGTCAGTAGTTTGTGACTCGGAGGGAATGTGATGGGAGCGCGAGGGCAACAAATGGGACAGGCGGCGGGTAGTGTAGTGAACAGGGGATGGACAAGGGGAGGAGGCGAGCAAGGCTGGGGGCGGCAGAGCGGGGGGCGGGCAAGGCAAGGGGGCAAGCTGAGGCAGGGGAGGGAGCTGTGGGCACAGACGCGGGGAAGGGGGAGGTAGATGCGCAATGCAAGGGGGGAATGAGCAGGAGTTGCGCAAAGGAGAGGATGCAGGGTAGCAATGGCGAGGGGGGGTTTCAGCAGCAACGAGACTTGCAGTTCTTAACGTCAGAGGTATCTTGGGATTCCTTTTTCACGAGCTTGTTTTGGAGAGCGATCTGGGAAAATATAGCCACAAGGCTTAAATTCTCGTCCTCTTTTCACCCACAAACCGATGGGCAATCAGAGATAGCCAATTCAGTGGTTTTGGACTTGTTGAAGTCATATATCTTTGATCGGAAACTCGATGGGAAAAGTATTTGCCCTTGGTGAAGTGGGCCTATAACAACACAATACATATGTAAGGTGCAACGGAATAAATGTTGAACTTTGCTCAAGATGAGTGCTCCGAACTGTGCTCAAGGGTTCCTTTTACTTACGAAAGGGAGAGCCTTCTGTTCCTTTAGTGAGAGAGTGCAATGGACACAAACAAAGTGATGGACACTGTGCGTGAAAGTGTATGAGACTGAGAGATAGAGAGAGAAGAGAAATACGATCCACCAGAGACATTGTAAAACCCTCCTCCGAAGGCCCCACTCTTGTCGGCGAGAGTGGTCTACTATTGATTGCACAAACGAGTATAAACTGAATGCATGTGACTGATGCAAGTCTAGGCTAGGTCGATGTCAACGACGGGGATGGCGAGACCGACGCTATGGCTGAAATCTGCTACTCTTTATCTACTGTCCAAAAACGCTGATAGGCTGAATTCTGCTGCGGCTGAGTCGCAAGAGAAAACGCTGCCTTTGCTGGTCTTTATGGCTGAAAAGCTGCGGTTCATTGGGGCTGAAAACTGATGGTCTTTATGGCTGAAAACTGATGGTCTTCAGTTGCTGAAAACGCCATGCACATAGAGGGCGATGGAGGTTCAGAAATGCTAGGGCTGCATGGAGGAAAAACGCTAGCATGGGGAAATCTGTGGCGATCTTTGCTTGAAGGAAAAACGCTAGGGCTGCAGATGCTTGGCGATGTTGGCTTGGATCAAAAACGCTATCTGCTGATGAAAACGCTAGGCTGTGGATCTTCTTGCTTGGAGGGAAACCACCACCAAGGGTTCTTGCTTAGAAGTTGCCTGTTGAGCAATGGAGCTCCTATTGCCTCTTCTGCCAATTAGTGCTAGTCTAGGTTTGCTTATATACAAACTTACTCAATTTGCCCTACCTACTTTCCAACAAAAGTCACTTAAAAATAATAAGTGAAAAATGTCAAAAACAGGTAAAATAGGCTAAAGGCACTGGAAAATTCCCCTGAAGGATTCTGATGGATTTTGATGGATTCTGGTGGGAATGCTTATGATCATGTTGTGTGCAACCAAAGGATATGCATCTATACTAAGTGACTGGGCATGCACGGTCTGCGAACAGACTCACAAAAGTGCCAGATCACTTCTAAATCTAGACTAACTGGATTGACTGAACCCTTTTCGTGTTGTAGCTTGTCCACGGACACATAGGGTTGGATGTGTCACGTGACAACATACGTCCACAGGGAAGGTGTAACAGGCTTGGGCACCCCAAGTCTAGAATCTATTGCGACATGAGAGATTCACTGAAAATACTCCACAACTTTTAAATCACAGTTCAATTCAAGACGACACGGCCCAACAAAGTTCCGTGCCCAGAGGTAATGGCCCCAAAACCTGGCGCCCCTTTCGGTATTTCTTTATTATATTAAGCCTTGAGAAAAGTACAACTCCCATAGGGGTCCTGGGTCCTCTGCTCTCAGACTTTGCATCTAGATGCCCTAAGAAGTGAGGCCCTAAGGGCTCTTTTATTCTTACAAGGGATGCCAAAAGCAAAAAGCAGAGCCCAAAAGCAGTTAAACTCAAAAGCAATAAGTTCCCCAAGGTTCAAAAACTTTTAAAAAAAACAGTCAACGCAATTTACAAAAATTCCGTACAGCTGTCAGTGCAAAAAGCGGACATGTTCGTACAATTTGCCACGTCAACATGTCAGCCGACAAACCGGAAATTCGTATTGCTGGTCCACGTCAGTGTCCGTACCACCAGCCACATCAGCCTTCTGTCCCATCAGTATCCCTGAAACCCATAGGAAATCAGTAACTTTATTCCATCCAGGTAATCTATGACAAAGGAGCGAGTAATTACTAATTCCCCTCTTGTGCAGTCCCGCCTACACCAGATTCAACCCGCTCATCTGTGGGAACTCTTGGAATAGCCACTGCTAGACCAAAAGCATCGAGGTAAAGTTTCAAATCTGAGGAGTATCTGCTAGGTCCTCCTCCTCCGTTCATTTCGCATTCAATGCCGGATGGTTCTTATCTAAGATCCACCATTCACTTTACCTTTCTCTTCTTGTCCTTAAAAGTCAATGTCTGTTCTTGAACGAGTATCTTCTCGCTCTTATTCAATTCATGATCATTCGGGAGCTATCACCGCTCCAAAGCCATCATCATCATCTCCTTCATAATCGTGTTATGTGCTTACAAATAACATACAACATCGGTTTCATTCAAATTCTTCTTCTGATAAGTCTTATTTCATAAAATCATACAGCAAAATATTGCTAATTCATCCATAACGTTCTATCTAAAATCTATTTTGGAACGAGTATCTCCTTGTCCCGCTATATTTTCTGTCAGTCATCCTTATTCTTGTGCCTTGTTGGGGCACCGTGCAACGATATGTCCCGGTTCTCCACATTCAAAACACTTTCTTGCTTTGGAATATTTATCTTTCCGGTCTTCAATCAGTCGAGTTCGTGTATATGTTTGTCGTCTGTTTTTGTTCTGACTGGTCGAAGGTTCATCTGGTGGGTAAGTCAAGTTACTCAAATGCATAGCGAATAAGTTCTTTGGGGAGTCCACAACAAAACCTCTCAATCTGTTCCTTAAAACTGAAATACTTGAAAGAAGAGGTCGGAAGGAAAGTATTCCAAAATCTTTCACAGTAATCATCCAAAGTGTCACCCTTGATCATCCGAAGATGGTTCCAGTCAGTTCTCACATCTCAATTTCATACTCTTGAGTGAGCCATGAAGAAACAAAAAGTTTCTTGAATTTCAACCACTTTTTCGGTGCTTGTTTCCTTAACAAGAGAGTGGACCACCATGTCTGTGCATTGCCTTTCAAAAAGGATGTTGCTCGTCTAATCTTGGAGTGCTTTGTATAGCGGCCTCCAGCAAATGCTATGTCAAACTGTTGGATAAAGGCTAAGGCCTTTGGAGCATCTCGAAACCTTGAAAAGGTGTCAAACTTTACCGCTTGTCCACCTTTAAATTCCTTGGCCTTCTTGCCATTGTCGTTGAGAAAATCATATTGATAAGCTTTGTGAAAGTGCTTCCTTTTTTAATGAAACGTATAATCCGTTTGTCGTTTCTTGCCCTTTTTGTCCTCATCACTCGAGTCAGAAAAGGATGAGCTATCCAAACTGAAAAGAATGAGCTATCTGAACTGTCAGAAGATGAGGACGAACTGGACAATGCTTCGAAGCGTACACACTTCTTTTGTTTTCTTGCTTTCTCAAAAGAAGATTTTCGGCCCAAGTAACCAAGGAAGTCAGCTCCCTTGTTACGTTTCTTCAATTGCTTCTCCTTTGACCCAAATAGCTGGTTGACTCGCTTTTCAATAATGTCCTCGAGTTCATCTTCAATAAACATCCATGGGACGGGAGGTTTCTTGATTGCCAGTTTTATTGGTGACGTAATGGCTTTCTGCCAATGAGTATGCATTTCATCCATCGGGTGTCGGGTCAAAAATTTGGCATATTGTGGATCCTTGGCAAACTGAAGCATTTGCTTTGCGCACTCGTCAACCTGTTGTTGACATTGCATCTCCATGAGTTCATGTTGTGAAGGTTGAGGTGGCCCGTCCTCGTTCCCTGCTAATCCGCTTGAATTTTTCGTACTGCCTTTCGCTCCGGAGATGGCAGATGGAGTCGTTTGATTCTTTTCAAAATCCATATGTGCCGCAAGAAGAAGGATAGGATTTCCCGGTAAAAGAGAAATCGGCCGTGCTCTGATACCACTGTAAGAGGCTTGGGCACCCCAAGTCTAGAATCTGTCGTGACATGAGAGATTCATTGAAAATACTTCACAACTTTTAAATCACAGTTCAATTCGAGATAACGCGTAGTGTCACAAGACAGGCACCACGTGCCAATGAAAAGAACAGACTGAACAGACTTTTAGCACTTCAATAACAACTAAACTGAAAGAAAGAGACGACACGCGACACGGAGTGGCGGAATTCCACCCTAGAGAGTATTGGCCGCAAACCTTGGCGCCCCTTTCGGTATTTCTTTATATTGCATCAACACAATACAAGCCAGTACTCCAGACTCTGCACCTTCTCCAGGAAGCATGCTAGAGAATGAGCCCTTAGCACATATTTAAAGGCCCCTGGCCTATGAAAAGCAGCTTACATGAAAAGCCTTCAAACTCAAAAGCTTCTCGTCCAAAAGCAATGCCAAAAAGCTGTCAGCGTAAATCACGGAATTCCGTACAGCAGTCAACGCAAAACGCGGAAATCCGCACAGTCTGCCACGTCATCATGTCAGTGCAATTTTCGGAATTTCCGTACAACTGCCACATCATCAGTTGCCACGCAAAACTTTCACTGTGTGCGTTTTGCTTAATTTTAATCCTTTATGTCACTTGGGACCCCATTGGACGGGGTCCCCATAAGTTGGTAGGACTTCTTCTTCTGTTACTTGTTCTTCTTAGGGTTTAGGCCCCTCGGCCGGCATCTGTAACTTGGCTCCATTCTTCAGGGCTTTTGACACGTCAGCAGTTTGCGACATCTCCCCTTCTTGAAAGAGAGTAATCGTCCGCGATTATAGCATATCTACAAAACAACTCAAGTTAGCTCAAAATTTTCCGAGGGACATTCCGAGGGACAATCAGTTTGCTCTTTTTGTTAAGTAGTTAGCTTCTCCTTTCGGCTCTTTTGATCAAGGAGTTAACTTCTCCTTTCAGCTCTTTTGATCAAGGAGTTAGCTTCTCCTTTCGTCCAAATCGTAACTCTTGATATTCCGGCGTAGTAAAATTAGCCATCACATACAGACCGTAATGATCTTCCACAGGTGTCTTGATGCACTAAAATTACATACCAGGCAATCTCAGGCAATCTCATCCAATTAGGAATATTCAGTGGTTGGCACATCACAATGCAGCACAAATGCTCACATATGCATGTTACAAGACACAACAAACAGCACCGCAGAGCACTCCCCCGAGACACTTGAAAGCTTGCCAAGTCCTTGGAAGTGTGCAGCTTGGTAGCTATAGACATCAACATCTGCATGGCACTACCTCTGAGAAAAACAGCAGCTCGAAACAAATCTTGGATCCTTCTCTTGTAAGTGATCTTTTTGGCTTATGCCCTGTAAGACATGAGCGGTGAAGACGGGAGCGCGTCCGATGCGCGATGAAGTAAGGGTGGGAGTGGCTAATAAGTTCGGGGTCAGAGCACGAAGCTAAAATTTCCAATGAACTTTTGAAAGTGCAATCTTGCTCTCTCTTCTCCTTGGGAGGACCGGTATGCTTTCAGAAAAGCACACGCCTGATGCCCTGATACCACTCTCGCAAGACGGGCACCACGTGCCAATAGAAAAGAACAGACTGAACAGACTTTTAGCACTTCACTAACAACTAAACTGAAAGAAAGAGACGACACGCAACACGGAGTGGCGGAATTCCACCCTAGAGAGTATTTGCCCCAAACCTTGGCGCCCCTTTCGGTATTTCTTTATATTGCATCAACACAGTACAAGCCGGTACTCCAGACTCTGCACCTTCTCCAGGAAGCATGCCAGAGAATGAGCCCTTAGCACATATTCAAAGGCCCCTAGCCTATGAAAAGCAGTTTACATGAAAAGCCTTCAAACTCAAAAGCTTCTAGTCCAAAAGCAATGCCGAAAAGCTGCCAGCGTAAATCACGGAATTCTATATAGCAATCAGCACAAAACGCAAAAATCCGTAGTCTACCACGTCATCATGTCAGTGCAATTTCCGGAATTTCCGTACAGCTGCCACGTCATTAGCTGTCACGCAAAACTTTCTCTGTGTGTGTGTGTGTGTGTGTGTGTTGGTCCTGCTTTATTTTAATCCTTTATGTGACTTGGGGCCCCATCGGACAGGGTCCCCATAAGTTGGTAGGACTTCTTCTTCTGTTACTTGTTCTTCTTAGGGTTTAGGCCCCTCGGCCGGCATCTATAAGTTGGCTCCATTCTTCAGGGCTTTGACACGCCAACAGTTTGTGACACGTAGTTCCGTGCCCAGAGGTATTGGCCCCAAAACCTGGCGCCCCTTTTGGTATTTCTTTATTATATTAAATCTTGAGCAAAGTATAACTCCCATAGGGGTCCTCTGTTCTCAGACTCTGCGTCCAAATGCCCTGAGAAGTGAGGCCCTTAGGGCTCTTTTATTCTTACAAGGGATGCCAAAAGCAGAGCCCAAAAGCAATTGAACTCAAAAGCAATGAGTTCCCCAACAGCAACTAGTTCCAAAAACTGCAAAAAAAATAGTCAGCACAATTTGTCGAAATTCCGTATAGCTATCAGCACATGTCAGCAGAAAAACCAAAAATTTGTATTGCTGGTCCACGTCAGCGTCCGTACCGCCAATGGTCATGCCACGTCATCACTTTGTGACAGAAGGCACCATTTGACATTAACGAAGGCGTCAAGAAGGTTCTACCTCTTCTGAGCACCAAAGATAAGCAGACCAATATACACAGGATCTGCACATTGCTTTTGCCAAGGTACGAGAGGCCTTAGAGAAGTCTCAAGCATAGCATAAGAAGGCATGAGAGAAGCATCGACGTGACTTGCAACTGAATGAAGATGATTGGGTGCTACTACCGTTCGAGAAAGCACGCCTACGGAAATGGAGGGGTAAGAAGAGGCTCTTACCAAAGCTAAGTATGCGATACTATGGACCTTTCCAGATCCAAGAAAATATAAATGATGTATCCTTCAGCCTGATGTTACCAAATACTTGGAAGATTCACAATGCATTTCATGTGAGTCTATTGAGACCTTTCAAAGGTGAAGTGGACAGGGAGCCAGAGAAGCAACCCGAAGTAGAAGAGACAAAGGAGATTGCCATTCCAAAACAAGTCGTGGCTCACAAGGAAAGGAAAGTGAAAGGTAAGCTGACACGCCGGTATTTAGTCAAGTTCATAAACTATCCAACTTTAGATGCCAAGTGAATGGAGGAGGAGACCTCGCAAATACTCCTCAGATTTTGGAGCTTTAGATGCCAAGTGGATGGAGGAGGAGGATCTAGCAGATACTCCTCACATTTTAGAGCTTTACCTTAAAGCTTTTGGTTTAGCACCGACTATTACAAGAGTTACTGATGAATCAGCAGGTTGAATCTGGCGCGGTGAAGACTGCACAATAAGAGAGTTACTCCGCTCCTCTCCTCGATGCAGCAAAGTCACTAATTTCTTTTGAGATTTCATGGATACTAACAAACTGACAGTATTCTGTTGAATGACTTTATGTAAAGAAGTACTTTGACATGAGAAATCCTAAAAAAGGCTAAAATGAATGGTGATGTGGATATGATAGTGACGAGATTTAGACAATCAAGACATCCGTCAGAGATCAGTGCGGTCTGAATGTAATTGCTAAATAAGTTACAATGATCATGATTCTCATCTAAGATCTCGACGAGGATAGTGATGTGAATGTCATGTTAAAACTTAATGTTCAGTGATTGTCGACTTCGTGCAAGCGTTGGATATATGTGGTCTAGTACGTCGAGTCAATGTCTCTTTTGTAGGCGTAATCGAGGGCGATCATAATTCTTTCAAGAGGGGGCTATGCCACAAAGTGATGACGTGGCATGGCCTAAACCCTAGCAAAAGAGGCAGAAGAAGTGTTACCAACTTGCAACTTCCTATCAAGGGGGAGGGCCAAGGGGTTAGGATTAAAAACCTAACCCACCCAACTTATGGAACCCGACCAAGGGGCCTAAAACCTTTAAAAGAAAAGCATCAGGACTCACTAGCGTAAAAAGTGACATGTAGCAACGTTGTACAGCAGCCCCGCAAATCGCGCTGAGACTGTTGACGTGGCTGTACGAACCCTCCTCAAATTACAGAAGAGCTCCAAAGGCACATACTTTTGGGGTTTGAAGCTTTTGGGGGCCTATGCTTTTCATGTCATTGCTTTTGATTAGGCCGGGGGCATTTATAAGTGTGCCAGGGCCTCTTCTTCTGACAAATTTTCTTGGGAGCACTCCAAAGAGAGAGGACCCTCGGACATTGTACTTGTTGAAGCATAAGAATATAGAAATACCAAAGACGGGCGCAAGTCTTTGGGGCCACTGCATCTGGACATAGAACTCCGCCGTGCCGTGCCGTGTCATGTCATTTCTTTCTCAGAGTTTATTTAAGTTTCTCTCACGTGTTGCTCTAGATCTTTGGCTTCGGGCGTGTCCAAGTCTATTATAGCACTTGACCCAAAAGCAAGTCCAAAATCTAGTGCCCATAGGGTTGTAGCGTAAACAGTGTCACGTCATCATGTTGTTTTTGCAAATTGCGGGCCACATAAATTTGTGTGTGTGTGAGAGAGATCTTCTTTAGTTGGGGTTTAGGCCCCTAGGCCGATTCGTGTAAGTTGGGCACAGTTAGGATTTTGAATCCTAACCCTACTCGAGTTTTAGGCCCCTCGGCCATCTTCAATAAGTTGGTCAGGTCTCATCTTCTTCTTCCTGTTAATCTGGTTCTTCTGTTAGAGTATAGGCCCCTCGGCTAGGATCAGCAAGTTGGGTTATCTTCACTAGTGGACAAGCCAGCAGTTTGTGACACCAAAAGCCTAATATACCCCCAAGATCTAATCATATGTGGGCCACACCTCACTCTTTCGCCTCTTTAATTAAGAGGTGAGTCCACAACCAAATGACATGACCAGTTGTTCCCTCACAAGAAGACACTCCCAACGATACATGCCACACAATGGGTGACCAGCCAAGACAATGCTCATTAGTCATACAAAATGCCAAATGCCCTGATGTTCAAATAAGGGTAGTGTATACAACTTTTAAATGCAAGTGAAGCAATTTCAACATTCTCATGAAAACCCCGAAACAAGAATAAGGCAGTTTCCATGATGGCTCCGAGACTAATGGCTCACACACACGCACATTGCATGCATGCTAGACAACCTCTACACATAGAGAATAAAAGGGTTTTTTAACTTTCTGGATTCATGAGGCTTTTTATTTCCTACACTAACATCCTTTACTTTTATATTTCTACGACAATACCCAAAAAAGAACAAAAATAGCTCTAACATTAAAAAAGGTGAATAAGACGGCTTACATAGAGTCAAACATTTACACATTCCATGCATCCTAGATAGGGTACAAAGTCCTTTGACTTTCCAATATCATGAGGCCTTTCCTATTCACTTTCGTTTTGAAATGTTATTATTTTTCCGAAGGCGTAGAGACTACTGGCCAAACACTAAAACCCGCACATACCAGTTCTCAGTAAAACAAATGTTTAGACAAAAGGATTGATAGACAAAGAGATGTTGCACTCACTCTCAACAATTTGCTCGCTAGTATTCTGTTCTTCAACAGTGGGTTCTCCCATGATTGCCAATCAAATAAGGGCTACAACACAAGCAATATTGATTGGCGACAAGTTGCTCCTTCACATCAATCTGCATCCAAAACTGCAGAAAGTTAATAATCATAATAATCATACAAGCAAAGTTGAATGTTGCCATGTGTTACTAGCCAAACAAAGTGCATTACATTGGAAAAGTTTGATAGATGCAGCTTCAAAAGTTTATACTGTCAGAAGCAAACCCCAAATCACATGTGAACTTTCCATTGAGGAGTGCTTTGGCTGCTTCATTTACTAATATCCTGAAGCTCAATATTGCTCAATATTTCACAAATCCCCAAGGCATGCCCGTGCATGAGACACATAATCTCTCTCTCTAGCTATCCCAGCTAGTTGTTTAGCTGCTTAGTCCACACCTAGCAGTTTAGGATTCCATAGTATTTTATTTCATAGATCACTTTGGCCTTTTGAAGACGTTAATATAACATTTCATTTCATCTCTCTCTCTCTCTCTCTCTCTCTCTCTCTCTCTCTCTCTCTCACACACACACACACACACACAAAGAAGGTCACTTGCACCTGCCCCGGAACACTATGGAAGTAAATCTGCTCTACCATTCGATGACGGTTGGTGTTGTCGAGATGCGAAGTTCAAACCTTCCTTCCTGTTAGTTTCCAATTAAAATTTACAATGCATGCTTTAACCACGCAACTAGTCTTGCTTGTGTCACGTGCACATCTAACCCTATGAGCATGTGGACAAGCTATCCTAGTTCTAGGGTTCAGGTTAGCCTAGGAAGTGTTCTGGTATCCTTGTGAGCCTATGCGCAGGTGTCCAGGCACTTAGAGTAGTTGCATACCCTCTGATTGCACAACCCAGTAGCACCCAGCATTTGCATTTTCCAAGTCAGTACACCCAAACTTCCATGGCATTTTGGGGCAGGCAGTGCAGGCACTTTATATTTATTTATTTAATGCCAATTTCCAAGGTCGTGGGGGCTGTAGGGGAGCATGCTCGACCCAGTTGGGATTTGCTATATAAGGAGAAGAGGGGCGCCCATTTCAAGCAGAAGAAGGTGTCCAAGCAGTGCACCAAGCAGGCGGTTTCTCTCTCAATAGTACCCACACCACCAGCTCTTCCCTTAACTTTTTTGGTCCTCAACCATCAGCGTTTTGGATTTTCAGCCTTAGCCTCGCAAATTCACCACTCCTGCACCAGATCCTCGCCGCAAGTTCTTTCCTCGCGACGGAATCTGCAGCTTTTTCAGTTCATCCCAAAACCAGCCCTAGCGTTTTTTGGTTTCAGCCTCAAGCACAGCAGATCAGCCAGCGTTTTGGTTTTCAACCTCAGCGTTTGCAAACCAGCCCCTTAGCCTCGCAGATCACACACTTCCGCAAGCAGATCTTCAACGTACCGTCGGAACAGCCAGCGTTTTCACATTTCAGCACCTAGCATTTTGCTAGTCTTCGTCGCCATCGTCACCACCGTCGTTGTCGCCGACATAGTCCCAGATTCAACTTCATATCAGATTTCAGATTTCCAGCCACATCAGCCCTAGCGTTTTTGCATTTCAGCCCGTCCTTGCCATCGACATCATCGGCAAGTCCATTGCATCGAGACCATTGTATCAAATTTGTGCAATCTATAGCATAGACCTCTCTCGCCATAGAGAGGGGGGCCCTTGGAGGGGGGTTTGAGAACCCGTCTGGTGTCGTATTCTTCTCTCTCTCTCTCTCTCTCTCTCTCTCTCTCTCTCTCTCTCATTCTCAGCACTTTCATTCACTTTGTTTGTAATCATTACACTTGCACTCTCTCTCTAAGAACGGAAGGCTCTCCCTTCCGTAAGTAAAAGGAACCCTTGAGCAAAGTTCAGAGCACTCATCCTAAGCACTATCAACATTCACTTCCACTGCACCTTACAGCTTAGTAGGCCTTGCTATAGATGTTTAATACGATCTAATAGACATGAACGAAATAGAAGACTCTTTCCCCATAGCCACTAATCTCATTATGAATTCTCCTACCCATGTGAAGGTCTTGCATAAGGCCACATGCCTTCAAGGTACAAGCACATGTAATTGCAAAGGCTTGCACTTCGCATTCGATTAAAACAACCGAGAGCTTCCTTGCCACTGCCATGTTGAACATATTTTGCAAACAACGCGTTCTGATGACATTTTGAACAAAAATCTCATCAAGAACTTTATGTGCTTTGATAAGGGCACCACATTCAACATTTATATCAACCAAAGCATTGCAAAGCGCAACATGTTTCTCCACAAGCCCCTAATCTCATCATGAATTTTTTTACTCATGTGAAGGTCTCGAATAAGACCTTCACATGTGGTCTCGTAACTTGTAAGACCACATGCCTTCAAGCTGCAAGCAAAGGCGATCGTGTTTTTGACAAAAGGCCTTCCCTTCACATTCGGTTAAAAGAGCCCAGAGTTTCCTTGCCACATCCATATTGTGGCATATCATGCAAACAACCCATTCCGGAGACAATATTTTGAACAGAAAGTTTATCAAGAACTCTATGTGCTTACGTAAGGGCACCACTTTGACATACATATCGACCAAAGTATTGGCAAGCACAGCATGTTTCTCTCCAATAGCCCTCGATCTAATCGTGAATTCTCGCCCATGCAAAGGTCTTGCATAAGGCCACATGGCTTCAAGGTGCCAAGCATAGTCGATTGCATTTGGTCATAGGCCTTCCCTTTCCATTGCATTAAAACATCCCAAAGCATCCTTGCCACACCCATGTTGGACGTATCCTGGAATAAACGTGTTCCAAGTAACGGCATTCTGAATAGAAAGCGCATCAAGAAATTTATGTGCTTCCCTTTCCATAAAACAGCCCGAAGCATCCTTGCCACAACCATGTTGGACATATCCTAGAATCAACGTGTTCCAAGTAACGACATTCTGAATAGAAAGCTCATCAAAAACTTTGTGCTTTCTTGAGGGCTATGAAGGTATCACATAAGTCCACATGGCTTCAAGGTGCAAGCAAGCATATGCAACACGGACGAATGCCAAGGTTCAAAACCAATGACAAAAACTCAACTTACGCGCTGCTGTTAAATTCACAAGCAGCGGACACCCAAATCACCATCTCAGATTTAAAATAAATTTGGGTGAAAGGCATGAGACAGCGTGACTCTCGGGCGAGTTAACGCAGACGATCACAAAATCAACGCAGTTAACGCAAGCACGTTGGATTAAAGTCCCGATCGAGGGTTGGGATTGAGCCAAGTGGCTTAACTCCCTAACCTCATTTAGCAAAAAGCAAGAGTCTCGTTGAACGGGGGCTGAGAGATCGTCGTGCGAGTTAACTCAGACAATTACAAAACTAGTGTGACCTTTTGAGATGACTCCAGCGATGGACATCGATACTGACTGAGATTAACTTGGTATTGACAATAATTAAGTTTTTTCTCATACAATGAGAGAGAGAGAGAGAGAGAGAGAGAGAGAGAGTAATTTGCAAGCAAAGACATTATGTAGCTAAACAATTACAAACGGGCATTCAAAATAACATTTTATTGATTGTAAATGCAATCGATTGATTGAGAGAGAGACAGAGAGAGAGTAATGTGAAAACAAAGCACAGACAGATCCTCAAAACTTCCAAAATGAATTCTTGCACTGTAAGAAAATAAGTCAGAAGAGGATATACATTACGGGCTATATTTTTTTGTGATACTTCAAACAATAGTACTTTGGACAATTAGGAGGATGGCCTATTAAATTATTATATCCCTTTGTTGAAGTTGCTTGCTGAGCTATGATCTCCTTTTGTTCTAATGCGAGAGCTACACTTTTGCTATTTGCTGTATGCAAAACATCAAACCTAAAATTATCAGTGAAAGGTTGGTATGCTGAAACGTCTTTCCTCATTATTTTTGGTGGTTTTCTCTTGTGTGCTTTTCTCCTCGCATCGTAGTTCTTTGTTACGCCTATGTATCTTCTTCCATTTTTTGTGCAGGTTATCGAGTAGACTATGTAGTTGATTTTCTCGTCTTGCTGTGTCTTTGATGCTGGCATCTCCGGCGATGTCTCCTCCTGTGTCTGAGTTGCTTGAGTATTGTCCTCCATTTCGATCTTTATATTTGTGTTGTATCCCTGCACTGCATAAGTAAGTTTTATTTGTGGTTGTTTATGATGCACTCTGAAAGCGTGCTTGTTATCTCTTGTTCGGTTGGCATTCTTTGTCTAATTGTATGTAGAAAGTTGAGGAATATTGGGTCCGCTACGTGTCAAACTAAGAATGTCATCTTGTGGACAATGTCATGCTTGAAGGGTGCCGATTGTGTAATTGTACATACATGACAAAAAGGTCCAAGGTGCTTACAAACGGGCGGTAGCTGTGCGAAGTCTCCAAAGAGAAGCACCAATTTATTGCAAAATGGATCATGAATTGATACGTTTGTGACATTCACAAGTTGGCAATAAACCATGTTGAATGTTGTGCTTGTGAGCATTGATATCTCGTTCATTATGATAACATCAGCCTCTTTGATGGATGTGAATCTCTCGTCCCCTGGATTTATTGATTCTGGATAGTGTTTATTCGAGCCCGCCGTTATCTTGAATTGATAGTGCACTGTTTTTGCAACACTGCTTAGCCGAGATGCAGCTGCACCAGTTGACGCTATCAATATGACTGTCTTGTTCTGTTGTACAAACCTGGTCGTCATGTATTTGATGAGGAATGACTTTTCGGATCCTGGGACGCCCTGATAATGTGGAGGTTGGATGTTCTGGTGGATGTGTCTTCGAATATCTTGTGTTGTTCAGGAATGAGTGCCTCATTATGGACATCGGCGAACTCCTTCAGAAGTTGCAACATGTTATGCCTATTAGTTTCCTTGGTATCATTCATCTCTAGACGACTTGAATGAATCGGATTCTCGCGGTTCAGGAAGAGCTTCTGGTGGATCAGTTTCACAATGTGCCTCGTGTTCTCGGTCAAAATCATGTTCGTTGTGTGTACTCGTTGATGTACATCTCAAGGTCCTCCTCGTCTCTTCTTAACTATCGGATTTTGCACTCTGTAAAGTAACAAGACATTGGGTTTTCTTGCAAGATCAGATTGGACTCGGTTCTAAATGTTGCTTCTATAGCAGTATGTTGAAGAAGAAGCCCTCCGGTTGGTGGCCAGGGTGGTATTCAGTGAATCGTACTAGCCGGTGATTTTCTAGTACTGAGTTGTTGTAGGCATAGTACATCTGGCTCTTCTTAGATCCTGTGGTGTTGTTCTCGATCTTAAAATTTTTGTGGTACATGCAGAACATGTATTGCTCTAGCTGCAATGGCCTTGCACAATACAAGTCGACTGGATGCATAACGATCGCTTGGCTCTGTGATAACAATCTTTGTCTTAATAAAGGTGGCGATGAGTCGATATATTCCACGGCTTCGCTTCTTGTGATGATCGGAATTTGCAAGCAATTGAGTGCTGCCTCTGTTGCTGAAATTGGCTTGGACATTATTGATGCTGCAATTACGCGGAGCTTGACCTTGTCTAATCCATTCAGGCTGAGCCTCACTGCGTTCTCCTCTGATAGGTTCAATGGACCCATTGGCTATGTCTTCATTGCGTACTTTAGCAGGTAGTGAGATATAGATGAGTTGGTCACACCTTGGATGTTCATGTGCGCTCCCCACATCAACAAGATTGTCAGGTGGTAGGGAACTACGTTACGGTGTTCATCTCCGGACCGATAGTACAACCATCTTGATGTTTATGGGTCCATTACAGGCTTGGATGATAGTTGAGGACTGAATGGAAAGCCATATTTGCATGCAGAGTGTTGGCCCATTACCCTACAGGTGGACTTGCATCTGTGAATTTGTTTTCTTGTGACGAGATAATATAAATGGTTTGAGAAATTCAAAGGAGGCTGCCGTGGGTCAAGTATGTACGCCGCTATTTCATCTGCTACACGATTCAATGTCGCCTCGGGAAACCCACAAAATCAGATGAGCATGCAACGATCCTCGGTTTTGTATCTCGTACCTTAAAAGATGATGCTCTATTTCGCCCAGAACTTTACTCCTCCCAAAAATATGGTTGTTCAAGAAGATATGCAGACGCTTGTGGAACAACACGGCACACTCAACATACAATCTTTCCATGTGTAGCTTCCATTGAATGAATGAGTGGTATTCTCGATTACTGTAATTTCGTTCCACCTGCTTTCTGTGACTTCGTCCGTTGTAAATGTCAAGAACAGATCGGGTACACCCCACAAGTCAACCATTGCGATGAGATCTTTGAGGTTCTTTCGATGCCATGATGGAGAGCCGAGCATTGTCGACGGAAGCTTGTATCTTATAATGTTTCTTACTGCATCTTGGTTGGATGCATTCTTGTGCTTCTTTTATACGCGTCTATGTCACGCTGCAACATCGTCGTGTTTGTAGAATTGGAAATCATGATTGCTCTCTTGAGTTGGTACATGATGAGTAGGTATGGCTTGTACAAGGTATACACGGAGAACAGCATGCTGATCCTCATCTTGATGTAGTCACTAAATCAGGTGTCTCCTTCATAGTTTCTGCGTCCGAACGGGAATAAAAAAGGGAATACAGCTTTTTCTATTGTCACGTCTCTGGCCTCTGAGTGGCTAGCAGGCATTCCATTGTGCCTGAAGATTGTCGTACGCTCAATGAGGCATGAGCCCTCACGGAGCTTTACTGAGCCAAAGTCGTGAGTCTGTTCTGGTATAGGCCATCTTCTCGAGGTGGTGTACGTGTTTTCAAGAATGCTCATCTCACATTGCGCTTCCGCTTCCTCCATCAATGCAAAAGGCTCCGTTTTTGAGTGGCTTATTATAATTGACGTTACAGCATCTGGTGTCAGCACACACAAAGTGGTTTTTTGTGGGGTTGCCCTGCCACAGTCTCATACATCTTGATAACTGGATTATGGAGTAAGTTGTAGGCCAAAATGTCTAATAAGCGCGAGGACGCGAGCTGCTTTGACAGTTGCTGTAGATTTGCTGCTTTTGTCCAGCAGATCAAAGGGTCATCAAGCAAGAATCTGTTTTCAAGTACGCCGAATGTTATAGCGTTTGCAGAGTTTATGACGTTTAAAGAAATGTCAATTATACTGAGGAGTTGATTGTGAAGCTGATTGGATTCCAGGATACGTCGGACATAGTCTGATAGCAGTAGTACTACGCTTTTGGCCCTGACGTCTCTGTCAGCTGGAGCAACGTGACCAATGTATCGATCCTACTTCCTTCTCGGCAGCATTTAGGAATGTCATGCTAGCTAGACTAACACTGGTATTGTCTAGTATTTTCTTTCCGAGGCAAGTTTTTGAGAATGTGGAAGTTCCACAACTTGCACAAATTGTAATGTTTTTGGATGCAGCGATGCACTGATCTTGCCAACGTCGTGATAGAATGTCGATTCCAGACCACGAACTTGCAAGGGCACTCAGACTCTCTTTCCTCTTTTTTCTTGTTCGTTGTTTTGCTACTTGCCTCTTTTTTTTCTGAGTGAGTTTGTCCATCACCATGTTTGGGATCTAAAAGCATTAATTACAATATGAAACATCCTATCCATTAGATTTTCTTAATTGTGGTTTGGTTTTTCAATGATGCAGGAAATGCAATACGTGCTCACATGCCAATGCTCATAAAAAAAAGAAAAAGCCATACGCAAGTATGGTGGGGAGGTGGCACCGTCCTCACCCAAGTTTTATAAACCAAAGGGAACGTGCCATTCCCGGTCACCTTTCTTCACCTCCAGTGTTGGAGGGACACCAATGCTTCTCCTCCAGTGTTGGAGGGATACCTTTCATCATTTGGAATTTGTATATTTATGTGTGTTGCATTAGTTTTTCTACAAAATAAAGTAGATAGCATTAGGACTTCCATTTTAGTCTCATATACAGTGACTTCTACATTTATCACTTGATTGTTCTTGCTTCTTGGACAGGGGATGGAGTTGCTCTGCTCATGTTTTTATGAGACTTGGTTGTGTGAGTAGATATTAAAGTATATCCTGTTATTGAATCCAAAAAAAACTATCGTTGATGGAAAACTAACAAGACATTAGTTTTTTTATAAAATAAATAGCATCCGAAAATTCATTCCACTACTATGTTCAATAATTTCTACATTTATCAGTCGACTGTTCTTGTTACTTGACACAGGATAGAGCAGCCCGGTAATGTTTTTATGAGGCTTGGGTGTGTTAGTACATGCTATACTATATCTTGTTGTCGAATCCAGTACGTTTAAGCTGTGTCACATACACGCGGCATCTTATGCTACATTGGAGACATGGGCTCGCCTCGTACACGAGATACCTGTTAGGTATGTGTGGGATACTATGTCTCTATTTATATTGAGGGGCCTGAGCCGGGTCACTTGTGGGCTTGACCTTGTGAGGTGGCCCTTACACACTTTTCCCAGCTTTACACGAGGTACCACCATGGTCACTGTGCAGAGAACAAAATCTTTGTGCGTGGTTTCAAGACGGAGGGAGTTTCGATTATACAAAACATGAGCCTATACATCATGCACCCCGTTCACATCACACCACTCGCCATCACTCCTCTACATAGTACAGACCAGCAATCATTCAGAGGTCATCCAAAAATAGCTTCTAAAGCATCACGGAGCTAAGAGCCGATTTCATAGAAAAACGCTATACTAAAAAAGAAGTTTTGCTCAAGCACCTATTTGGAAGATGATATGCAGTCGTTCAGTGATATAGGCCTGATTTGGTTTGGCCAGTGCCGCACAGTGCAGCAAGTCCTGTTGCGGAGATATTCAGGCAGTCGACCAACTTCTTGAAGCCCAACGTCGGCCTGATCTAAAGCTTCCTTGAACCACTATAAGCTCTTGCCGCACAAATATTCAAGCAATCGACGAGCTGCTGCACGCGTGATGGAGGCCTGTTGGGCGCCAAGCTAGCATGGCCGGTATAAGTATAGATGGGAATGAACGTATGATGATGGTGAGGGCTAGATGCGACGGGTGCAGATGGTGACTTACGTACTGTAGGGCTTGTTGCCTATCTCTTCAAGGTGGTGGATATCCTCTAGCCTCAAAATCCAAAGATTCTGAGCTGCCACAACCAGCCGTACGGCAATTAGCGTCACCATGAAACGCGTTTCGGCGGGTAAGGACAGGTGAAACGTTTCGGGCCTTTAAACGTTTCGCTCACCAAGTGAAACACAAGCCGTTTCATTCACAGCAAGTTACCATAGTTTTAGTTTCAAAGTCGGTAAACGCACGTTTCGATCTCACGTTTCACTGTGCTCTCATTTTGGACTGAAACGTTTCGTGGTGAAACGTCGCGTTTCAGGGTGAAACGTTTCGGCCTTGAAACGTTTCGCGGTTACGCTGACGGCAATCTACACGACAAAAGAGTATGAACCAACCGAGGCACATCAAAAGAGTCTGACCCATCTACCAACTTCCAGTTCCAATTGATCGCAGGAACTTATTTCTAGGCTTTGCAACATTTTGAAAAACATATCATTCCTCAACTGCTATTTCCTCTTTCAAATCGCCACAAGGTAATCTCTCTCTCTCTCTCTCTCTCTCTCTCTCTCTCTCTCTCTCTCTCTCTCTCTCTCTCTCTCTCGTGAGCATATTCGACTGCTATTTCCCCTTTCAGATCGCCATAAGGTGGTCTCTCTCCGTACTAGTGCAAATAAAGGGACACAAGACTTGGGCCTTCTTCCCAGCCCCCAACCGCTCTAGATGAGCGATCGACGTCAGCCTCAAAACTTGAAGATTTCTTTGAGGTCTCCTGTCGGCCAACGACAAATGAGTACTTCGAGCGGGGTAATTGTCAAGCCAGAAAACCTCGAAGTTACATCCAATCCAGGAGTAGTCCATTTCAAGTTGTTCCGCCTAGTCGCACAAATAGTTGGACGCCTTGAGGGTGTGAAGACCCACGGTGTAGTCAGTATTACCCTTTGTACCAGGAAGAAGGGTAATGCATGTCACCTTGATCTTTGGTAGAAGCTTTCCCTCCACATCTGCATCACTCAAATCAGAATCCAAAGGCATCTGCATGCGAAGACAACCTGGCAGACCTTGCGATGGAACCTCCTACACATGCCAACTGATTGCCTTCGAATGCCGATTGAGTAACCCCTTCGTTGACATTTTCAATAAGGACGGTACATAAGGAAGGGATACAATAAATTCAACATCTTGGAGAGGGGCAGTAGGAAAGGATTGGCTACATATTGTATCATGAGAGAAAGTAGGGACGCGCTTTGTCGAGTGACAAGCCGAACTCGCAAAGACATTGGTGTGTATTGTGAGTGTAGACGGCACTTCATGATAGCCACTGGCTCTTTCGAATCAGCTCTCTCTCTCTCTCTCTCTCTCTCTCTCTCAAACACACACACACACACGCGCGCGCACACACACACAGACAGAGGGACGTGTAAGTACCTGGCTGCCTTCAGTCAAATCTTGCGATTGCTCTTTACGACTGCTCCTGCGTTTTTGGCCTGCCCAAAGGGCTAAGAGGCAATAGTGATGTGTTCCCTTTTTCGGAGAAGTTGTTTAAAAAAATGTACATTTTTTTTATTGGTTGGTTGCCTAGCATACACTCATTATAAAGATAGAGCTTTATTGCTAATGAAAAAGAGTAAGCTTATTTTTTTAAAAATGCATGGGCAACGATAAAAGGTACTCATTACAAAGGGTGAGGTTGGTTTACAGAGCTAAAAGTACTCATTACAGAGACAAGCAAGCTGGCACCAATCTTTTTTTTGTCTCATTAACGAGAATCGTGCAAGATCCGTTGGGTTGAATAGAAAGAAAATCTATCTCTCTCTCTCTCTCTCTCTCTCTCTCTCTCTCTCTCTCTCCATGGGACTTTCTTTCTTCTCGTGTTGATGAGCGCAGACATTTTTGCTTCAAGTCTGACGCGAAGGGGGTGGGTCGCATTGAAGCAAGGCATGGTGCACGACAGAGAGTGTTTTGTTGTGGGAGTGGGACAATGGGACGCGAAGGGGGTGGTTCGCAATGAAGCAAGGCATGGCACACAACAAGCAACTCGGAGCCCACCATCGCCATGGCTAGCTTTGGTTTTGGTGCAAGGCAAGCAAAGGAGAGGAAAGGCTTGCTCGTCTGCGAGCGAAGGCACAAAGAGAGAGAGAGAGAGAGAGAGAGAGAGAGAGAGAGAGAGAGAGAGAGAGAGAGAGAGAGAGAGAGAGAGAGACGCGCAGCTAGGGGGGTAATGGAGCATAACACTAGCAGGGGCGAAGTTGGGAGGAGGTTGAGAGAGACGCCATGTCTGGCCGCAAAGGTGCAGAGGGGATGATGGAGATAGGAAGACTTCGTCTACTTTCAAATATTTCCACATGGACTCAATCATGGAAAGGAGACAAATATCCGTATACTAAATATAAAAGCCAATGGCCTTCAAATTATGAAATCGAAACCTACATCTTCTTATATGATCACGTGTGCAGAAAATATATCCACTCCAACATCAATATCCCTCCCCTGTGCACCAAGAGCATCATCCTTTACCTATCTTCCACTTGAGAGTGAGCTTCCGTCTTTAGCAGAGCCTTGTGCTCACCAGCTCTTCCCTTACCTTTCTCATGAACTTGCCCCCTATGTTGGATGGTTGGACCACCTTTGCGAGTACAGAGGCGCAAAACATACACTTTTGCGACTACTCCATCTCCTTCACAGTGTGAATTGCTTCACATAGGGGATCATGAGGAGGGAATATATTTCTCTTGAAGAAGAGAAGCCCATAGCTCAAGAGGAGAGAGAGCAAGAATATGATATGGAGCGTTGATTTGGGTCGAAATATGCTGTCAACCATAGGTGAGAAGATGGAAGTTGCTGTTGCTCAGGGGTGACCTGCAACATTGCAAAAGAAGAGGAAGACGAGGCGGAGAGAGATAGACAAAGCAAGGCTTAGGTGGACTTGTGTCGGCTGGGTGTGGCGCACATCATAACATGCAAGAAGGCAAGCACTCATACATGGTACTTGACTCGGATCAAATCATGCATTGCTTCCAATTTAGTATTGCGCTTCCTCTTGCACTCAATGATATGATGTATACCTTTTTGTAGGGCATGTCATTAGGATGCATTGTATGCAAAATTGGCCTTTGAACTCCAGGATTATAGAGTGTACACAGATGTATTCCCTTGTCTGGGGCATGTCTTTAAGATGGTCTATATGCAAAATCAGCATTTTCCCCATGATTGTAGGGACGAGGGAGTGTAAGCGGGGTCTATGTGTTGTCATCCTTCTCGTTTTGTTGCGACTCGCAGTGCTCGTAGCTCCATGGTTGCCTGTAAACCCTCACAAATCCCTTCAATCTCAGCATGTTGGTACCTCCCCAAACATGCCGTGTTTGCAACTTGCAAGTAGATCTCCTTACTGGCATCATCTATATCTGCATCTTGTCCTTCAGAACTTTGTAACTCTCCTTATTTATCCTAAATGTTTAGAAAATCCATTTAGTTTGAATGCAATTCTAGACTTGACACTCATAGCACACACACACATTGTGTGTGTGTGTGTGTGTGTGTGTGTGTGTGTGTGTGTGTGTGTGTGTGTGTGTGTGTGTGTGTGTGTGTGTGAGTGAGAGAGAGAGAGAGAGAGAGCATGTCTAATTTAGTGTTTTGGTTGCGGGGTTCTCATCTTGGGAGGCATCATGCTTTAGTCGCAAGCCTCGTGATTTCATCACTTTTTAACTTGTTTTTATTGCCCTAATCGCTGCGCGTTTTGAGGTGGCGTTTGCTTTCAAGTGCTTAATATTAGCAACATTAACATCCTGCGTTATTTACCCTTTTCAGTGTAAGATGCTTACAACTCGTGTAGCATGAAAAGCTTGGCAAAACAATGAGTCACGTGGGTAGCCTCTCCTTCTAGTTTGGAGTGTAAGCATCTTATACTGAAAAGGGTATCAACGCAGTTAACTCAAGCACGTTGGATTAGAGTCCTAATCGAGGGTTGGGATTGAGCCAAGTGGCTTAACTCCCTAGCCTCACTTAACAAAAGCAAGAGAGTCTCGTTGACGCTTAGCTCAGCTTTTTCGTCGCCATATTGCTTCGTCCAGATGTCTTCTCTGCCCAACGATGCCCATTGCCTTGCCCAAGCCCACTTTGCCAAAAATTACAGAGTTGGCCTCCGCTTGTCGTGGTTGCTAAACGACACACCTTTGTTGACTTGCATGTCCCGTCAACTTTGCCAAGTTCATGCACGGTCAAGCCCAATGAGATCAGCAAAACGATGCCAACTCCACCGTGCAAAAGCGCCCTAAAAAGGCCATTGGGGGAATGGGCCCTTTTGTACTTCTTGGGCCCTTCTAAAATGGAAAGGAGCCCCATTCAAAAGATGGAATGGGGTCAACTAGTGCTAGCTCCGTTAATAGAGCAAGCTTTGTTGACTTGCATGTCCCGTCAACTTTGCCAAGTTCATGCACGGTCAAGCCCAATGAGATCAGCAAAACGATGCCAACTCCACCGTGCAAATGCGCCCTAAAAAGGCCATTGGGGGAATGGGCCCTTTTGTACTTCTTGGGCCCTTCTAAAATGGAAAGGAGCCCCATTCAAAAGATGGAATGGGGTCAACCAGTGCTAGCTCCGTTAATAGAGCAAGAGCCTCTTGCGTCTAAGGTCTTGAGCTCAAACCCCCCTGACAGCTCGTGTGACATGTAGCCCTTAGGGGATGTTCCTCTAGTCCATATGATGGTGGCCAACCTTATCCGGCTAGGATGCTCCACCTCACGAAATCAGGTGTGTAAATTGTAGTTTCAAGTTCCTACTCTCTCTAAAAAAACAAGGTGAAGGCTTCACGATGGCCTGAAGAAGGCATCATTTTTTGTTGTAATAAATTGAGTGATTATTAGAACACATTTAACATATTGATGGTCTGTGTTCGAAAAAATGTGTCTCAGCTTAATATCGTGTCGTTTTCAATTTCAAAAATGTCGGTGGAGAGCAAGGGAAAAAGGAGAAATTCCATCCCAAAATAGTGTAAAATTTTATTTTTTAAAATCTTTTTTTTAATAAATTTCCTCTTGGCAAATTCAAGAAAAGGAATTTTGTATGTCTGAAAAAATTATCTTTCCTGGACACGTTAATGGCGAGAGATTAGAGAGAGAGAGAGAGAGAGAGAGAGAGAGAGAGAGAGAGAGAGAGAGGCACATGCACACACACACACACACACACTCATTTTCATAATAAAAATGTTCAAATGAGTGTCATAAGGCTTGAAATGACTTGAAATGTCACCAATGAAAGTTATAGTGATAGTGACCATTGGATGGTGAGAGGTGCAAACAAGAATTCTCTACCACTCCCCTATGGCCTTCTTGGTCAAAAAGATGGAATGGGTTTAGTCGGTCATGCTCATTCAAATAATAAAAAAGTTCCATGAAAAGAAAGCCCTTGGTCAGCCTTCAACCTCCTATCTCCCTTTCAAGAAGGCGTTTCTGTAATGTATGAGGTGTGTGAAGGACCCCCTATATTTTGATGGTAGAAAATTTAGATTTAAGGCCCTTCACTTTTGAAGGGTCATCAAAGAGGCCTACATGCATTTACTTTCCTTTTAGAGGGCCCCCTATATACTGATACTCAAGAAGTGGCTTGTGTGTTACATCGTCTAGTATCTCCTTAATATATCCTCTTTGCTGTCAAGCGAAGGGGAAAAACAAGGCTTATAGAAGCACGACTCCCTACCGATATTTATGCATTGGGTATATAGTTCCTCCAAAGCAATTACAGCTTGCCAATGTGCAGGCAACATCCATATATGAAGCACATGGGAAACACATGGACATCTACAACTATGAGTTGACTCCAATGTCAACTATCATACTACGTGATGCTATGAATTTTGATGTCATGGGCAGTCGGTAAGTAGGTTAACTTTAAGTATCAATTTTGAACTTATTCACTTTTGCAGGAATTTTCACAATGCCAACTTGACAAGTAAACGTTACTTTGATCAAGTAGTGTTTGGCAATAGATCACACTTGATAGCTAAGTTGTAGAGGCTATCTCTATCAATATTGGGCAATCTCATGATTCTCGATGAGCTACACGATTTGGCAAGGCCAATTCTCTATGAAATTTCAACAAGGTCAGCTCTCTTCTACTTTGACATATGTGTTTCAACATGAGCAACTATTAGCTATGAGCACTCCGGTTGCGTTCGATCTCATTTTTTATTGAATTTATGAGAAGCTAGGCTTCACTTCAAGGCATCTTGCATAGAAGTTTCCAAAGTTTGGAATATACGATTAGCATACAGACTTCTATCAAGAATAATGGTACGCATATTTTGCACTAAGTGGATATAAGCTCACAGTTTGTGTTTGGCAATGACACGATGTGATGTATCCATGCCCGTGTAATCATCCAAGGCATGTATAGCAATAGCTCACGTGGTTGAGACTGTCATTGAAGCAAAGGGCTTATCAATCTATTTCTCTGATACGTGGCATGCGTACATCCACTCCATCATTGTTTACGCTTCCTCAATAACATCAAATACTCTGTCCATGAAGATTTGAGACTTGTAAATGGGCTTCCGATCATTGTATATATATTCAACGGTGATCACTTCACATCGTTGGCTCTATGCACAAGGTGCAACCAATCCCACTGACAGTTTCTATGTGTAGCAATTAGGCATGGCCTAGCTCTCACGTAATTGATTCATGGGAAGACATGAATAAATTAAGAGAGCCTTCACACAGGTAATCTCTTGTGTCAACACCTGAGAAAATATAGTATGACTATTTTTCTTTGAGAGTGTTTGACATCTTTCTCCTCGATTCATGGAGGAAGCAAATGTTACAATATACATGTGGTAGTGATGTGTGTGGACCGCTGCGGCATTTTTTCCCTCACTAGGAGGTTTTTTCCCCCTATGCATTGTATATACGCCCATCACTCTAGGGCTATCTTATCTTTCCATTGCACACTAAGTAATACACTCTCTGTTGTGTGCCCTGTGCGCTCCTTGCCGCACTGTCGAAGCAAGGGCCTTGCCTAACACTGTGTGCGAGCCATAGATGGCTCCAAGCACACAACTAGCTTAGCTAGTAAGCTCAAAAGAGGGCAATGGTGTGTCACTCACCACTCTATGCTCCTGTCGTGGAGGATTCCTCGCCGCGAAGAAGAAGGAGCCGCCGCTTCGCTGCGCTCAACCGCTTCACCGTCGTCGTGCCGCCGCAATGCTCGATCGTGCTCTCTCTCTCTCTCTCTCTCTCTCACACACACACACACACACACACACACACACACATACACACACACACACACACACAAGGAGGTGAAGAAGAAGAAGATGGAGATGGAGATGGAGATGGAGCAAGAGCACTCTTCTATTGCACAAATGAGAGAATGAGTGAATTTTAGGTTTAGTTGGCTTTTATATGAGCTCACCCCATTCACACTTGGGCGCCCATGCTTAGCCAACTAATCCCTTGAATGTCCCCGTTAGAGTGCGCCTCTCATCGGCGATCACTCTTACCCTTTTCCTATTGGTCCGACAAGCCCGGTACCTGACTCTACCAAATACATAATACACGTCCGTCGTAGGTGATGGGGTGTCCGTGAGCCGTGAGGGTTAACATGCCCCCCTTCCTGATGTAGATTCCGTCCTCGGAAGCTATTGAGTTGAAGCTCGTTCGTCGAGGTGGAAGAGCATTTGAGATGAATGTCCTTAGCCTTCTTCAGTCACTGCAAAATCAAACAACATTGGCACAGTAATTGCATTCTCATAAGTGATTAAAAAGCATATGCAGTTTTAGGTAGACAAATTGATTAGTAAAAGAATTTCAAACAATTTGTCAGCAATGAACATTAAATTGCAATGTAATCAAATGCATAAACAGATATAAACGTAAAAAATTAAACAAGTCTGGGGTCGCTAATTTGACGGTCGAAAGGCACTAGAGATCGAATATTAATACCATGGGTAAGCTTCTTAATTTTCTGTGGTCAATTAAGTTGTTTAATCGCGAGAGCCAAGTATTCATGTTCGAGGGCTGACTAGAGGCTATATCTAGAAGACCTTGTAGTTAAGCTACCATAAAAGGAATTTCTCATGAAATCATCGCCTGACTGATTACTTTTTCTTTGACCCCCCAAAGTCTTTTCACAGTGATTCAATTTGATGTGTGTGCTTATTTTGTATGCCTTGGGTTTTTTGCTTTTCAAGGAAAAGCGCCCACACTGGGAACCTCTAGGGCTCTAGTACCATAGGCAATACATGTGAGTGAAGTACCAAATCAAGCTAAGATTTCTCTTCCAGCTTAAGATTTTACAGTGTGGCACTTTGATTTTTTGTTTGTTCATTTTCAGCATTTTAATTTTGTAACTTTGGGGGGTCATATAACACTGATACACCTCCCAGGCTCATCACACTAGTAAACTCCCTTTATAATACTTAAGCTAAAGGTCAATAGGGTCAAGCCCACTAGAAAGCCCTAGTACATTTCACACAATGCTGCCTAAATCGGATTAAGAACCTAAGTAACCATTGATTATTAGGAAGGCATTCCCCATGGTATTAAGAGAAGATCTCTAACACCTAACTTGGTCAAACTAGCTTAGTCGGACTGCTTGATTTTTAAACCTAGACAAGTGATTATGACAAAAAATTACATTGAATTAAATGTTTGATACTAAGCAAATGCGGTGAATATTAGGCTACCAATCACAATTAAAGCAGATAATCATAGATGCAAAAAAGATAAGGGGCAATGCTAATGGACAAGAAACACCTGTTTGTGCCGATGGTCGCGCTTGATTTGAAGAGTGAGTCGAGATAAAGATTCCATGAAGGTCCAAATCCTATCAATAGCAACACACTCCTGTACACACTAGGAAACAAAAGGAATACCTCCAGGAGGCACATTAGTGGGAAAAGGTACCAACACTTATTGAACACAACAAAAAACATAAGGAACCCTAACCTAATTATTTGCACTCCCCCTAGAGAGTCAAGGGAATAGGATATTGTAGAGGTTGGGGGGAAACCCTAAGGCTAAACCCCTATCCTCGTCGTCGAGATAAACAAAGTCATCATCCATGAGACCATATGTGCCATCCGTGTAGTCCTGTAAATTTTCTTCTTCATCATAGGTGCCCATGTTTACTAAGAAGGTCACTAGATGCCTATAGTCATCTTGGTCAAAAGGGTAGGCTTGTGCAATGGGAGAAACACTCTCTACTAAGTATGGATCAGACGTGGTCAAGAGACGTATCAGCCATTCTAACTCCTCAAAATTCCTCTCACATGCTAGCGTACCTATCAAATCCCATTCACATGCAAGCACTGGAAAGACCATGTGAAATATTTGTGAAAAGTAACGAGGGTACCTCTCACCCAAGGCAGGAGTGGATGACTCTAGCGTACTAGCCATATCTGTACACACAAATAGATGATGGTTCGAGTGCAAATATTACAAGGGTCGTGTTCTTGTGCATAATTTGTTTTTATGATTTGTGTTATGGCTCTTGCTCTTTTACTTTTTTATCTTATTTTTGTGAGTATAAGGCTTTATATATACATTCCCTAAGATTGGAGATTAAGAGGTCAGGGAGAAAGCTTGAGAGGGAAGCAAGTGAATAATGGATGTCCACAAACACTCCCCCCTTCCTTGGGTAGATCATACCATTTGAAATGATGTCGTCACCCTTTGAAACCAATTGTTCCAGTTGGTAATAGGTGAGGATTTTTGCCAGTAGTTTTCTATTACCCTAGGTGCCTTGTCAAGTTGCAAGGGTGGTAAGGTACTCTCCCAGGATCGAACTTGAAGTGGTTCATTAGGTGATTCTTGAACACTGGGAGGTGTGGATTCTTTTTTAGCTTCATGGAGGTCCACTACTATAGATGGAGGCTGTGTAGCAGCTTTTACCTCTATGGATGTATTACATGAGGAGCTAGAAGCTTCATGGAAATCCCCCCTTCTTGAGCTAGGTGGAATAAATTGGTTTTGCCTTGGAGCCCAAACTAGCTCTGGACTAGGTGTGTAGCATTCTGTGATCTTTCCCTTCCCACGGTCTGCCATTGGCTTTAGCGTTACACTGTTTGACTCATATGGGTTTGCTGTCGATAGGGAAGGACACATTTTACGTTTAGGTACCCAAATTTTCTCATTTCCATCATAGTAGCCTTGGGCTTCTAATAGTTGTTTTGGAATCCATCGTGATTTGGTCTTGACTCTCCTAGGGCGTGCTCTTGGTTTTCCGGGGAAATTTTTTCTTGGAATGGATGGGAGGGTTGAGGTAGTTGGAAGTAAGGCCTTGGGGACCCATTGATATGTACTCTTAGGTCGTGCAGGTTGAGTACTTGCAATATTACTGCTTGCTGCAACTACAAGTGTTGAAGTGCTAGGTTCATGGGTAGCCGGCAAAGACGAGTTAACCACCTTGGCTTGTGAATGTTGGCTATCCTTCAACTTTGCTAGAGTTTGCAACGTAGGTGAATTTGCTTGAATGATAGGGGTAAGAGTAGGTGGTCGCGTCGTGACACTACCAGTATCCCAATCAATAGTGCATTTGGTTGCCAACATCCACGTGCGTCCCAGGTTTACGTTGCCTTCCTAGCTCCCGCGGGCATGACTAAAAACCTCTGCACTATGCTTCCATTGTCATAGACAACAGGGGTCTGAAGGACTCCAAGAATAGCAGTTTTATTTTTATTAATGCCCTTGACTTGCATCGTACTCGGGGATAGGGTCGGTTTCCTTAATTGACACCAAACTCCATAGGATAACAAATTGTGTTTAGCTCCCGTATCTAATAAGGCATTGTATAGTACTTTCCCATTTGGGCTATTTAGCTCAATTGGGTATCGTAGGGGTGGCTCAGATTCTAATGAGTCGTCATCTGTGTCCTCAAAAAATGCTTGCGTGATTCCCAGATTAGCCTCTCGTTGGCGTCTAAGACGTTATTGTCGTTCTCGAGCCTCAACTCTTGCTTGGATTTTTTAAAGCTCTGCTTGTTCCTTGGCAGCCTTCTTTTGATGGATGGCTTGCAACTCTTCCTGGCTTAGAGGATCATAATTTTTTTTGAATTTACTCCCATTAAGGAATCCAATGGTTTCAACTCCATCTAGAGTCTCCACATGAATGGTACCTTGCGGGGTAATTTCACACACTCGATATGGTCCCTTACCAGTGTATTTCAATTTCTTCTTTTCATTACGTACCCCGTACATAAGAACTTTATCACCAACCTTGATGTCTTTATCCTTTAAATGGCTATCAAACCACTTCTTTCTCCTATCCTTCTCCACTAGAGCATTTCGCACAGCTAATTGCCTCTCTTCATCTAGCCTTTCCAGGATATATAATCGCTCCACTAAGGGGTTACCATCCCAACCTTCTTGAGAAGCTACTCGAAGACTAGGAATGACAAACTCCCATGGCATAACTGCTTCTTGGCCATACACCATCTTAAACGGTGTGCAATTAATAGCAACTTTATACGCAGTACGATAAGCCCATAAAGCTGATGTAAGCTTTAGGTCCCAATCAGTGCGATGAGCCTCAACTGTCTTTGTCAAAATGGAGATGAGAGTTTTGTTGGTACTCTCAGCTTGGCCATTTGCTTGGGGATAATAGGGTGTAGACTTGTGGTGAGATATCATGAAGTTTGATGTGAGTTCTTTTATTACTTCATTTATGAAATGAGTTCCATTGTCACTCACAAGTTCAAAGGGGCATCCAAAACGTGTGATAATGTTCTCAAAGAGGAACTTAGCTGTTGTTTTTGCATCCGCCTTTCGTGTTGCTTTTGCTTCAGCCCATTTGGTTACATAGTCGGTGGCCACAATGATATATCGTGATTGCGTGTTACGTGCAACCGGACTAATCGGTCCTACAAAGTCTAAGCCTCACTTTTCAAATGGTTGGGTTACCTTGATGGGATGTAGAGGCATCCTATCACTTCTTTGTGGCTTCTTGAAGCGTTGGCATTCATCACATCCCTTTGCAAAAAGTGATGCATCCTTAAACAGAGTGGGCCACCAATAGCCTGACTGTAAGATCTTTCGGACAGTCAACTTTCCTGAAAAGTGACCACGAACTACACCCATGTGTGCCTCTTGTAGAATATATAAATACTCGTCCTCGCGGGCACAGCGTCTAAGAACATCATCTTTTCCTCTCTTATAGAGAGTTCCAGCCAGTAAGCAATAGGGTTCGCATTCCTTGATTAATTTTCGAGCTATATCTTTTCGCAGCTCTTTGGGTGGAAAACCATTAACTAAGAAGTTAACAATCTTTTCACTCCATTCAGGCATTGTCTCAACAATGAACAAAGGAGTATCAGGCAATTCATCATCAACCCCCGTAAGAGCTTCGCCATTAGGGATACGAGATAAATGATCCGCCATGACATGTTTCCTCCCAGGCCTCACAACAACGGTGAAGTCAAACTCAAGAAGAATTAACAACCATCGTGTAATTCGACCTGTGGAACACGGCTTGTTTACCAAATATAGCAATGCTTGATGATCAACATAAAACACAAACTTGGTAGCAAGAAGGTAATAGCGAAATTTCTTTACTGCGTAAATCATAGCAGACCTTCGCGCTCTGTAGTAGTGTAGTTCATCTCGGCATCATTTAATTGGCGACTTGCAAAGCTAATAGGGTAGTCCAATTTATGTTCTCCTGGTTGAGTTAGAACACACCCAATAGCAAAGTTTGATGCATCAATATGCACATGAAAAGGTACATTCCAATCAGGTGTTCGCAGGATTGGAGCACTTGTTAGGGCCTTCTTTAATAACTCATAAGATTGATGACATTCGTCCGTCCAGTGAAACTCGATAAGAAGCTTGTACAATGGACGCGCTATCTCGGCAAAGTTTAAAATAAACCTTCGATAATAACCAACATGGCCCATAAATCTTTGAACTCCTTTATAGTTAGTAGGTGGTGGCAAATCGGCAATGGCTTTAATCTTACTCTCATCTGTGGATATCCCGTTCTTGGACACTATATGCCCTAGAATGACTCCATGCTTAACCCAAAATTTGCATTTGAAAGGGTTCAATGAGATGCGATAAAATCTGCACCTTTCAAATATTTTTCGTAGATATAACAAATGCTTCTCCCAAGAAGAATAAACACAAAGGTCATCTAGGAAAGCTTCACAAAACTCCCTTAGAAATTCTTTAAACGCAGTGTTTATTAATCGTTGGAATGTAGCAGGGGCATTTGTTAAGCCAAAAGCCATAACACGAAATGCAAACACTCCAAACTCTGTGATAAAAGCAGTTTTAGCTTGGTCCTCTAATGCAATTGTGATTTGATTGTAACCAGAGTACCCATCTAAAAAGCTATAAGCTTCCTTGCCCGCAACTCTTTCAAGCACATGTTCTGAATATGGCAAGGGATAATGATCTCCCTAGTAGCTGCATTAACTTTCTTGAGGTCCACGCACACTCTTAGTTTCCCATTCTTTTTTGGCACAATGACTATTGGAGAAACCCATTCTGAGTGCTCAATAGGGTATATGAATCCACATTGGATAAGTTTTTCAATCTCCTCTTGTACAATTTTGGCGTACTTAGGATTCATTGGATATGGTTGTTGTTGGACGGGTTTAGCAGTGTTGATCATGGGAATTGTATGTTGCACCACAGAAGGTGGAACACCCTTCATGTCATGATATGTCCAAGCAAAGATATCCTTGTATTCCTTGAGGAGCTCCTTAAGTACAGCCTCTTCAGTTTCGGTAAGGTCTTGAGCAATAAAGACTGGTTTAGACTCCTCACCTGGTTCTGCTAATTCTATCTCTTTAACTACCGCTGGACCATCATAGACTCCACTGCTTCCATTGGTAGGTATTCGTTGGGCTTTGGCATACACAACCTTTCACTCCCCCGTGGTATAAGATTTAAAATGTTCAGCAGCCGTATGTAAGTCAACAGGCTCTTGTCCTGACGGAGACCTTTCTTTTAGTTCTGCCTCCTTTTGTTGTTGTGCTAACTCTCGGTTTTGACGTCTTCTTATAGTTCGACTCAATTTCGGCTCTGTAACCTCCAATTGAGCGAGGTCAATGGGTCGCGGGCTGCACCACATGACACTCTAGAGATGCTCACCCCAATTGTCTACTAGCTTTCGATGAGCATCACATGCCCCTAGATAGCTAAGCCATTCTGCAGTAGATCTTTCCTTGTTTATCCTAGCTCTTACATTTGCTCGATATCGTCGTCTCTTATATGACCTTTGTTTCTTGTTAAGGTTTTGATTTTGTAAATGTTTGAACTCGACTCGCCTGATAGGTCTTCGCTTGTATCTTCTTCACTCTCATATAAATTACCATAGATGGTCGTACTAGGCCTTTAGTGTTCAGTTTCTATACTTGGTTCACTCGATGTTTCCTCAGGTTCTGAATCCATTTCTCCCTGAGATTCCGTTTCTGATGTGTATTGGCCTGAAGCCTTTGAGGAATCATCGGTTTCACTCTCAGGTAGGTGTGCCTCTTTCTTATCATCGGATGTTACATGCGCTACACCTAACATGTTTACTGGTGCAATGTGTGGTATCTCTTCCCCATCTGGTGTTACCCAGGTTGTTCCTCTAGCTCCCCATGTATCTATAGTTGCCGCTAGGTGCACCCAATCGACATTGTCTGACTCAGCCATTCCGGGTAGGATATCCATATAAGGAGAGTTCTCCCCAATATCTGTGTCTTCGTTACACGTGTAACAATATTGTAATGGAGCTGAGTGAATTGTTGTGTCTGATCGATTATCAATGATGAATTTATTTCCTAGGGATGCGTTCGACCACTTAAAAGATCAACTCGAATGATAGAGTCTTGGAACTGTAAGTAGACGTGGTTTTTGGACCAGTCATGCACCATTTTTGCTTCCCTCATGAATGGACGCCCTAAGATCATCTCAAATGACATAGGATGCTTGGAAAAATCCATAACAATGAAAGTTTGCCTTACCTTGTGTCCCAAGACCTTGATCTTGAGATCCTTTAGCATTCCAATAGGCGTAACAATAGATCCATTAGCCATTTTTACCACTACACTTGTGGCTTCAAGGTGAGGTCGCCCCATAGACTCCCAACAACTCTTTGTCACCATGCTGACTCCCGCACCACCGTCAAGGACCCCCTTTACAGTTAATCCTTTAGTAGTGATTGGTAGAGTAGCATTAGATTCATCACCTTCAAATTATTGCCCCAACTTGTTAACGGGTACTTCAATTACAGATTCATGTCCCGCTAGGTCAGATGGTGGTGCTAAATGTTCCTCATCATTCATTACCGAGTCAGGTTTGTTCATATGTGCAAACTGTGGTAATCCGGCCTGTAATTCTCCATTGAGGAAGGCTCGAAGAGCTGAGACTAGCTCGGGGTCTTTATATAGTTTGGACATGATGGTGGTTCTAACTTCTGAAGACATGAAATCCATCAATTTGGCAACATTTAATGGCATCTTGTGGGACGTAGGACCCTGACAAGAGAATGGTGAAGATGGAATCTCCACTTCCTCAAGGGGGTCGGGCATTCCCTCACCAAACATTCTCTCTAGTAGGAAAGGTGTGTCCACTTTCAGATGTCCTACCCTCACTCTCTTCCCGAATGATACTGGGTATAGCTAACGGCCTGTAGTTCTTGTGAGGTTGGACTTGTGTGGGAAACACTGTGTTTGACATCTTGATATGTTTGGGTTCAGGTTCTAATGTTCGTTGAGTTTCTTCCACCAAACCCCTCAGTTGTTGGACTCGTTCAATTTCCACTGTTGGGTTTGGATAGGTTCCAATCTTTCTCTTGCAATCCTCATTTTTTGTCTCTCGTGGCTTATCTTGGGGGTTCGCAACTGGGTGGTTTAACTTTGAATACTCTTTTGGTGTTCGTCGTAATTCCCTCTCGTGATCCTCCTCACTGGCTTTTTCCTTTGTAGTAACAGTTTTGGTCTCCGTGGTCTCTATCGAATCTGAGTCATCCTCAGGTTCATTCATATACACGGGATCCTCTCCTGTCCCTATGTTAGTCTTTGAACTAGGTTTTGAGCTAGAAGCATTAAGGGATTTCTTTCTTCGTGTTTTCTTCTTTCTCGCTCGGCCAATGGATGCAGCATCTCTCTCTTCGAGGATGTAATTTTGCTTTTGGAGCATCGACCGTGTGAGTGCATTCACTGGTGCTATGTTTATAGTTGGTGGTGTCCCATCAACAATCTCTATTATGTTCAATGGTGTGATTTTCGGTGCGTTTGGATTATTAGGACACTGTGCGATCAAATGATCTATGCCACAACGATTACAAGTGAGTATTGGCATTGCCAATGCACTCCCTTGACTTGTTTGCATTAGTGCGGCATTCTTTTGCATTCTAATGGGGCACTCAGCTACTCGATGTGGTCCACCACATTCGTAGCACTGAAGAGGTGGTCTCCGGGCAAAACTATTAATGTTTTGGCCTCTTGCTGCTAGCGCAATAGCTTGATATACCGGTTTGATTTGTCCCCAATGGTCTTCCATATAGTACATGGGACACTCCTCAAGCATGTCGACTCCATAGGTGATACTAGAGTCTATGTCCTCTTCGCAATCTACATAAGTACTAGATGACTCGCAACCTATTTGGTTCATAGGTGTAACTCTTGGATGAGGGGGTTGCGGTCCTAGCACTGGAGGTGGCAACGCTGTGGTTTGGACCACATTTTGGGTTCTAGGGACCATGTGCTGTAATGGCAACTGTTGCTCCATGGGTGGGGTAGGCATCAATGCAGGAACTCGAGGTGAGTCTGCCCAAGCTATAGGCGGTCTATTTTCCATGATGTGTTTAAGCATTAGGCAATCCTTCACTTGATGGCCATACCTACCACACGCGTTACAAGTCCCGTTAAACTTTACTCTGAAAGTAGGGCATTCACTCGTAGTATGTGGGCCCAAGAAAATTGAGCACCATTGTTGCTCCATTCTTGGATACATATGAGTGTTTTGTGGAGCACGATTACCCCTAAGGCTTTCTTGGATTGCCTTGGTGAGATCTGCCAAAGTCATCTCAGATATCGTTTGCTCTTTCACGATTGGCTTTATCTTCATTGGCTCATGCCCTGACGCTTGCGAGCTACTAGACTTCGGCTCGGTGGACACTCTTTCTCCTGCAATCATTAAATTATCCTCCAATTGGATTGCATTCATGGTGACTGCTTCCCAAGTAGTGATACCTCTAATGACTAGGCCATTATAAATACTTTCATGTCGTAGTCCCCTAATGAATCTATCGAGCAATTGGCTGTTGTTGAATCGCTCGTTTGGATTGCATCGAGAATTCAAATTCTTTAGGCGACTAATGAAGTCTCTCACGGATTCACCTTCTTCTCGTTGGGCTTTCTGGAGTTGAGAGGCTACACCCCAAAGTACTCCCTCTCGTATGTATTCTTTTAAGAACAATCTCCTAAGAGTAGAGTAGATCGTTTTCTCTTCTACTCTTAAGGTTCTATACCAATCTCCAGCCTTTCCGCTTAGGGTCAAACTCAAAGCCTTACACTTATGTAGCTCATTGTGCTCTTCCAAGGAATCGCACACATGTTCAAAGACTTCCATATGCTTTCTAGAATCTCCATCTCCACTGAATTTCTGTGTGAGCTTAGCTACTTGAACTGCCTTGCTCCTAGGCTCTCTATCAGGTGCACTACGCATGTTTTCCGCAATAGAGCGACCGATAGTTTGAGCAAATGCTGCCAAATCTACTATTTGAGCAGGTATAATGGGTGTATGTGCTCCTGGAACCACATGTGAGATGGGAGTTGGCCTTGGCCTTGGCATACGTGCGGCTCTTGGGTCCCATATTTCGTATGGTGGTGTACCAGACGGTGGTCCAAAGTTTACAGGCGTGGCCCTAGGCATAGGGGGTGCCTGATATGGCATGTTATTATTAAATGGCATGGCTCCACTTGTATAAGAGCTTGGATAATGCCATTGTGGATTGTAAGCTCTTGGAATAATCGAAGGTGTAGGAGCTACACGAGGCTGAGGTACAACAAGTGCACATGATTGATACATACATGTAGGTATAGTTGGGGGCACTGTGCTACTAGGCATCAGCGCAGTGTTAACAAATGAACTCCATGGTGTACTTCTTGTCATGCTCACCACTGGGATATGCATGGTAGCCGTAGTGTCATTAAGAGAAAGATGATCTAGATCTGGGAAGGTAAAGCTGCCACTTGTGGGCTCAGATTGTACTGAGGCTCCTGGCGAAACAACATATGGAGGATCAATGGGGCTCGCTGAGGGAGTCTCCATTTGTGATAGGGTTGGTTGGTTGGCCTTTCCCGTATCCAAGAATCTCATTAGGCCTGTTGAAGGCATGTTGATCCCTGTGTTCTGTCTTTCTAACTCGACAATCCTATGGAGGACATCACAGACTTTCTGTTGTTGCTCATCTATGCTAGTAGCACCCGATGTGGATTGTAGAACATCTAACCAACCCACATGATAGATGTGTCCTGTGTACCGATCAGTTAAAGCTTCTGCTTGTAGGTCATACTCCCAATTTTCGTTTAGGAATATGCCATCTAGGCCTGGCGTGCTGGAGGTTTCCCTCAAGGTGGTAGCATCATTGCTCCCCATCGCTTGCCCCTCCGTGACTGCTACCTTGGGAGCACTCGGTTGCTCGGCTGGCATGATTGTTGTCATAGGAGCCTTTGCTTTCAGGGCTTGACCTTGTTCTAGCCTTTGTAGGTTCTCAATTTCCCTCTCCCTTGTTGCTTGCATATAGCGTTCGATCTCTTGTACTTCGACAAGACTCCTACCATCGGGTAGTAAAACCTCAGAGGGAGATAGTCCTAAAGGATCAGGAGGTGCAGTGGATGGAACATTCACATGCACACTCTCAAGAAGCATAGGGTCTATTTTAGGCATGAATGACGAATTTACTTCCCCACTCCCTTCATTTATTTCATTAACCGCATGTTCGGAGCGAGTAGCTCTACTAAGGGTCTCTTTTAAGCGGCTAAACACGCTGGACCCGGGCTGTGGGCCCATGGCATGCATGTCTTGACTTGAACTATTAGGGTTTGGTGTAGGATACCCCTCCATGACTTCTTAGTCAGAGGAAGAATCACTAGACGCGATATGAGAATCTTGGGTCGCGCTACCTTGAGTCCCGGCCGAAGGTCCAGAACCTAGGGTGGAGGAATAATGGGTGCCCGCGTAAATGGAGACACTACCAATATGCTCGTGTTCTAACACTCGTCCAGAACGTAGGTTCATATGACTTGGATCCCCTAGAAGTGTCAGTGAGTGCCCGTGAAGGTTGCTCACCTAGTAATTTTGGGTGTTTTGCAACCCAAGTCTTTTCTTATTTATTTATTTTTTGATTTTTTGGTCCTTTTTTTCTGACCCAGCTATAGAATAGAACGTATGATAGCTCAAAACGAGCGTCTCGGCCAGAGGGACGTGCCGTGCTTTACAGCCCTCCGTTTGGTCACTTTATGCCCTCGGAATCCCTAAAACCGTCAATTTCTAGTAGGGAACTAGGCCCAACTTAGAAAGTCTAAGGGTGCAAGTGGGAAGAGAAGGGAGGAGAGTGGAGGACTTGCCCCACATGCTTTCATTCCCTCTTGAGGGGGTAGGGTATATATATAAGAGTGATTCTAGTATATATCATAAGTCTGAGGACTGAGGCTCGGGCTTGGGCTTGGGCTTGGGCAAATGATCTCGATCAAAATTTTAGTGTAGCCCCCCAATCACTCACGCTTAAATATTTTCGGGCTTGGGCTTGGGGAAATGATCCCGATCCCGATCAAAATTTTAGTGTAGCCTCCCAATCACTCACGCTTAAATATTTTCGGTTTTTTTTTTAATTTAATTGTTTTAAAAAACTTTTTTTAAGGCGACGATCGCGCGCGGTTTAGGTGACCCTTTCTTGGCCACACACACTATCAACACCTACCTAACCTCTCTGTCAACAGCTCACAGACAGCTCACTACCTTATCTACTTACTAACAGTGTTGCTAACCACTAACTAATCTACCTGCTTACTGACAGTGGGCTAATTGTCCACCTACTTCCTCTCTCACCACCTTCCTGTGCAAAGACTATGTGCAGGCAAACCTTGACAGAAAACTGTGTACAAATTGTGTGCAAACAAAAATTGCTAGCTGCCTACCTACTTATTCATTCACTGCGAACAAGCTAACGACTACTAATTGTGCAAAGACTGTGTGCAAACGGAAAACACAACATTGTGCAGAAATCACAGAACTTGCAGACAATACAGAAATTAACAACTTGCAAAAAAATAACTCATTCCTCTTCCTCTTCCTCTTCTTTCCTACTACAAACAACTCATAGGAGAAGCACAAAGTGCCTCTTGGGCTTAGTGCAGGCCGATTCCCCGGTAGCGGCGCCAAAAATGTGCGCTCCTTGCCGCACTGTCGAAGCAAGGGCCTTGCCTAACACTGTGTGCGAGCCATAGACGGCTCCAAGCACACAACTAGCTTAGCTAGTAAGCTCAAAAGAGGGCAATGGTGTGTCACTTACCGCTCTATGCTCCTGCCGTGGAGGATTCCTCGCCACGAAGAAGAAGGAGCCGCCGCTTCGCCGTGCTCAACCGCTTCACCGCCGTCGTGCCGCCGCAATGCTCGATCGCGCTCTCTCTCTCTCTCTCTCTCACACACACACACACACACACACACACACACACACACACACACACACACACACACACACACACACACACACACACATACACACACACACACACAAGGAGGTGAAGAAGAAGAAGATGGAGATGGAGATGGAGCAAGAGCACTCTTCTATTGCACAAATGAGAGAACGAGTGAATTTTAGGTTTAGTTGGCTTTTATATGAGCTCACCCCATTCACACTTGGGTGCCCATGCTTAGCCAACTAATCCCTTGAATGTCCCAGTTAGAGTGCGCCTCTCATCGGCGATCACTCTTACCCTTTTCCTATTGGTCCGACAAGCCCGGTACCTGACTCTACCAAATACATAATACACGTCCGTCGTAGGTGATGGGGTTTCCGTGAGCCGTGAGGGTTAACATGCCTTGAGCTTCCTTCGTCTTCTCAAAGCTGTATGCATTTCTGTGTAACCCTAATTCCAACAATTGGTATCAGAGTAGGTTGTGTCTTCTCGAGCTTAGTCGTCATCGTCACCAGCACACACCTACTCACTTTCTTATATTTTTGTAAGCTTTGGTGAGCATCAGCAGGTCAACAAATACTTCAGCATAGCTCCTAGAGCATTATCTGCTCAGAATTTCCATTTGGGCTCATTTCGGCCTCCATTTCCACTACATGCAGTATAGCACAAGCTATTTTGTCATTTTGTGCAAAATTCTTGTCAGTGACATTTTTTGCATAACTGGTCCCTTATAATCTTCTATGATTTTTGTTATATAGCACGTGTTGTTCCTGCTTTGTTTATCCTCTTTTCGGACAATTTGCACATCAAGTGTAGGCATTTTCCATAGCTGACAACAACACACACAGATGTGTTCAAGTTGTTTGCTGTTGGGGAAAGATTGGATGAGGACAATTATTCTATGTGGGATTACATGATGCAACATGTCCTTGTGTCAAAGGGCGTCTGGTATATTATGTAGGGTATGTCTTGGTTCTGTGGATACAGGCGATGTTGAGGATGCTGCAGGTTTTGCTAGTGGGATTGTTGTTGTTAGAACTGTTTTGCCTATGGTTGAGCAGGCTCATTGGGATGTAAAAGATGCACATGCTCATGCATTGATTGAGTTGTCTGTGAAGCGCACTATTACTCCTCACATTCGTTCAGCAAAATTTGCAAAACAAACTTGGGATATTCTGGCAGGTCTTTATGCAAGTTGCAATGAGGCTAAAATTGCATTGTTGCGTAAAAAGTTGCAGTCAAAGATTATGCACGAGGAAGATGAAATGGACACTTTCCCTGCTGGTGTCAAGGATATAAATGAGAAACTTATTTCTGTAGGCGAAGTCATTTCTGACAGTTTCCTTGTGCAGACTATTCTTGATGCTTTGCTAGATTCTTACCATACTTTTGCTAGTTTATGGAGATTTATGACCCAAGAAAATCTTGAAGTTGTCAAGTTTGATGCATTATGCATGTTTTTGTTGCAAGAGTTACTTAAAAAAACAGGGCAAAATAGCGTGCAGTTGAACATGCCTTTATAGCTGCTCAAAGAAAAAGTGGTAATAGTAATGCAACCACTTCTCATGGTTCTTCTGCAAGTGGAAAGGCACCTGTTCCTAATGCTTCTTTTGGAAACACTTTGTCTGAAAATTCTGGTGAAAAGGGGAAAAAGAAGATACATTTCCATTTTTGTAAAGCTAATGATCACTTGATCAAGCAGAGTCCAAAATTGAAGGCTAAGAGGCTAGTACCACTACAAATGCATCTATTGTTGAGTCTTCTGTGAAAGGAGATTGTGATGCTGATGTTGATGCATAATGGGCTTTTAATGCAAAGTGCACTTATGTCCATGATGCATGTATGTCAGTTGTTGCAGATGCTCATATGTGGTACTTTGATAGTGGTGTTACAAAGCACATTACATCTCATCATGACTTGTTTACCTCTCTCGAGGATGTCCCTCATGGGAATATAGTACTTGTGCAAACAATGCCTCTTATCCGGTTAAGGGAGTTGGAAAGATTGTGCTTATTGCTAGAATACGTAGTTCTTTCACACTTGTCGATGCATTGTATGTACCTGGGATCAAGGAGAATCTCTTGTTTGTACCTACACTTGCTATACTTGGTCTTGTAGTCAAATTTTTGGACGACGATGTACAATACATGATCTCAGTTTTGGTGATGAAATTGTTGCATCTGGCATTTTATGTCGTGGGCTATATAATCTCACTTTATATGACACATGTGGGAAGAATTTTGCAAATGCAGATGTGGATTCAAAGGCTGTTTTAGATGCAAAACTTTGGCATGCATGTTTTTGGTATCTGAATTTTGTTTGCTACGTTTGCAGAAATCCGATATGGTTGCTGCTTTGCTACCTCTAGAACCACCTGTCAAACATGTTTGTGAAGGCTTTATTTTGGGTAAGATGCAGCGTTCGAAGTTTCCAAAGGATGGTTCAGTTAGGGAACATGCAGGTTGTAGCTTGTGCATAGTGATGTTTATGGGCCCATGCAAACTCCATCCTTGGGCAATTACATTTACTTCATGACTTTAATAGATGATTACTCTAGGCATGCATGGGTATATTCACTTAAAGAAAAGTACAAAGTGTTTATGTGCTTTAAAAAATTTCTGGCTATGGCTGAAAATGTCTCAAAATGTACTATGGGCACCCTCCATTTTGATCAATGGGGGGAGTATATGTCTCATGAATTCAATGCATTTCTAGCTAGTCGTGGGATAAAACACAAATGTATAGTGCTGTATACACCTCAACAAAATGGTGTTTCTGAGAGGAAAAATAGGTCACTTACAAAAATGGCATGATGTATGGTCAAAATTCAAGCTTTGCTGCATTCATTTCAGCTTGAGGCCATCATGTGTGCCACTTATGTACTTAACAGGTGTCCTACAAAATCTTTGCAGTCTATGACTCTATATGAAGCATGGCATGATAGAAAGCCTTCTATTGAGCACATGTGTGTTTTTGGTTGTTTGGCTTATGCTTTCGTGCCACAAACACATTGTAGAAAATTGCATGATAAGGTTGTCAAGTGCATTTTTGTTGGTTATAGTACTGAAAGAAAAGGTTACAAGTTGTATCATCCACAAACAACGTGTATCTTGGTTTCACGAGATGTGTTTTGTGGAAGATTCAATTTAGCCCTTTCTATCATGTACTAGAGACAATAATGTAAGCTCACAGGGCATTTATGACAGTTTGTTACCTCTTTTCAATGGTGGAAGTTCTAATGTAAATTCAAATGAGACAAATGTACAACCTATGGTTTTGAAAATGTTACATATCAGCTTTTTATAGATGCTGATATACGTGATGTACTTGATGAGGAAAGGGCTAAGAATGAGCAGGCTAGAGGTATGCCAAAATGGTTGGTGCATACTTTGCATGACAGTAAATTGGATGCACCTTTGTCTACTCGTACTTGTTCAGGTTCTCGCCATGTATCTTATGCATCAGATTGGTATGCTTTGGCTATTTCTAGCTTATGTTATGTTGAGGAACCTTAGTCTTTGATGAAGGACAAAATTTGGAAATTGGATGGATGCCATGCAATCTGAATATGATGTACTTATAGAAAATGACGCATGGACTTTATGTGATTTGCCTCCTGGTAAAAAGGGCATTGGTACAAAATGGGTTTACAGTTGAAACGCAAGCTGGATAGTGAGATTGATCGCTATAAGGATCGACTTGTTGCAAAGGGTTATGCACAACAGAAAGGCATAGATTATGAAGAGACTTTTTCTCCACTTGTTGTATGACTACTATGCATTTTCTATGTGCATTGGTAACTCATTTTGGTTGGGACTTACAACGGTCAGACATTGTTACTACTTTCTTGAATGGTGACATATTTGAGGAAGTTCATGTAACACAGCCTTGCAGTTTTGCCAAGAAAGGACAAGAGGATAAAGTGTCCAGATGTAAGAAAGCTTTGTATGGGTTGACGCAATCTCCTCATGCTTGGTATGACAAAGCTAATACTTATTTGGTAAAACAAGACTTTTGTAACAGTCCACCAACAGAAAGCACATTGTATGTAAAGAGTGAGAGTGACGTACTTCTCAATGTCGTTCTCTTTGTGGATAATTTGCTGATCATTGGACCAAATGAGAGACATATTGCTAAAATTAAGGCTGATTTGAATGCTACTTTCAAGATGAAATATTTGGGGTTGTTGCATCATTACTTGGGTATACTGTTTAAACAATGTGATGGTGGTATTGCCTTGAGTCAGACAAGTTACATAGACATTGCTATGTAAACCAATTTCCATTCCCATGGAAACATGTTTGAAATTGAGTCTTCATGATGCTTGTGATCATCCGATGTCACTCTTTACCAAATTGCTGTTGGATGCCTTATTTATGTATGCAATACTAGGCCGGATATTCAATTTGCAGTCTCATATGTTAGCAGATTTATGCATAGCCGAGGGTCTAAGAAGTGGCCCGTTGTCAAGAGGATTTTTTGCTACTTGAGTGGAACTTTACATCTTGGATTGTTTTATCCCAAGGGGGATCTGCCGCCAAATTTACATGTTTTTTTGGACTTAGATTGGGCTGGTTGTTTTGACACACATGTGTCCACAAGTGGTTTTTGTTTCATGCTCGGCAGTTCATGTATCTCATGGTTGGGCAAGAAGCAACCTATTGTGGCCACTTCTAGTTGTGAAGCTAAGTACATGGTAGTCTTCACAATGACGGTTGAGCGCGTATGGCTCAAATGCCTTATGGCTGATTTGGGTGTTGGACATGACACTACCAACACTATCTACACTAATAGTCAGAGTGCATTGGCAGTTGTTGCGAGGAACCCATTTTTTAATGCTCGCACAAAGCACATTGAGGTGCATTACCACTATGTCAAGGGATAGGCTCTCGGCAAGAGAGATCGGCTTGGATTATGTGCCAACACAAGACAACCTTGCATATCTTTTCACAAAGGCATTGTCTTGTGAGAATTTCAAAGATTTCCTCAAAGCTTTGGGCTTACCCCCCTTTGTGGACTCATCATGTCCTCATAGGGCATGGCACTTCCCTGTACTCTATGTGTCAACTCTCGTTCACCGCATCACTCCCAGGGGGGATTTGTTACCGTCTAGATGTGGTAGTGATGTGTGTGAACACACTTAGGACCACCGTGGCATTTTTTCCTCACTAGGAGGTTTTTTCTCCCTGTGCATTGTATATACGCCCATCACTCTTGGGCTATCTTATCTTTCCATTGCACACTAAGTAATACAGCTGTGTGCGTTTCCTTCCAACCCTAATTCCAATAACAAATTATATCATGACTTCGTTGTGAAAAAGATTCCAAATGCAGAAGATCTGTTGCTTAGTTGCAGCATGACTTATGTCTCTAGGAGTGGTAGTTTTAGGGGTATAACTCTGCTAATACACAATCACTCCATAGAAGTTGAGAGTCGTGATCTGAGCTCATTAGAATTGTACTTTCAAGGAAAGAAGTCCATAATCTACCAAGGTATAGTGGACAAATTCAACTTTCTCAGTTGATTCCACACACTTTTGACCACGATAGACAGTATTCGTCACTGTTGGGGTTGCAGTTTTTTAGCAAAGTCTAACCAAGTGGTTTGACATAACAGAAACTAACCAAGGGGTTTGGATTGCAAAGACAACACTCAGGGTTACCAATTTCTAATGCTTGTTTTTCAGTTGTTTCTTTCAGGTTTGCAAAGTGCATGTGAATACGGATAGGTAAGTGAATGTTATGTTCAACCTCCAAGTATGCATATGATTTGGTTTATTTTCATTTTTGAATATGCTTTGCTTGAATTTTTCAAGATGGATTATTAAGCTTGAATGCTTCTATCCTTTTTTACTCTTTAGAGAGATGACAAGGTCATGTAAGAGCCAATAATTTTGGGCCGTAGTGTCCCAAACACATTTATGCATCACGCTTTTCTTTGGCACATGTTGTCACATGGGATACAACATGGTCTAGGAAATCAAGGAGTTCAGTTTAGCCAGTGTGGAGCAAGATTATTGAGGGTCCCGCTCACGCACATCGCAGCGTGTTTGCAATTACCTCCACACAAAAGTACAACTTGTACTTGAAGGATGTTATTTTTTTAGACATTCTTATTGAGACATATTCCACATGTGGAGAGTATGGGTCTCTGGGGCTGACATTGGCGCCTGCTATTTCAATTATGTGTCACGACAAAGTCCTTAGGTGCTGGTCAAATCCATTTATAAGACCATTTACACACGTCGTATCAGGAACAATTTCAGTGACAAAAAATTATCGGATACCTAGGCAGACTTGTTAAGGTACAAGTGTTGTTAAACAACTTCAACAGATGGTCATTTATGCATGTAGAAAGGTTCTATTCTTTTGATGAACATGTTTCATTGGTACCTACTAGATGTGATCGATTTTCACATTCCATTATGGTTCAATGGAGGGCTAAGGGCCGAGAAGGACATATATATGTAGGTTCGGATCTGTTTTTGCTAAATGCATGCACACTAGGTGTTATGGGTCCTAGTGTTTAGCAAAGGATGATTTGGAACGGCATGTACATTCATGACATTAGTTGCTTATAAAGAATCTTGCACTCTATGTGCAATATCTTTATGCGATTACTTTTGGATCTACCAATCACCAATAGCGGTCATGACTCATTTTGGGTGCTTGTGGATCTTTCAAGTTAACCAAGATGGTTATTCATCACATTGTTGATTCCTAAGCGATTTTGTGCAACACTGTGATCCATGTTTACCAATCATTTTAGAAGACTGTCTGTAAATGGTGGGGAAAACATACCTCAATACTGTCTGTTAACCCTCACGGCTCACGGACACCCATCACCTACGATGGACGTGTATTATGTATTTGGTAGAGTCAGGTACCGGGCTTGTCGGTCCAATAGGGAAAGGTAGAGTGATCGCCGATGAGAGGCGCACTTTAACTTGGACATTCAAGGGATTAGTTGGTTAAGCATGGGCGCCCAAGTGTGAATGGGGTGAGCTCCTATAAAAGCCAACTAAACCTAATTTTTACTCATTCTCTCATTTGTGCAATTGAAGAGTGCTCTTGCTCCATCTCCATCTTCTTCTTCTTCACCTCCTTGTGTGTGTGTGTGAGAGAGAGAGAGAGAGAGGGAGAGTGTGTGTGCGATCGAGCATTACGAAGGCACGACGGCGGCGAAGCGGTTGAGCGCGGCACGACTGCAGCTTCTTCTTCATCGCGGCGAGGAATCCACCACGAAGGCGAGCGTAGAGCGGTGAGTGACACACCCTTTGTTTTCTTGAGCTTGCTAGTTTAGGCTTGTTGTGTGCTTGGAGCCGTCTGTGGCTCGCACACGGTGTATTGGCAAGTCCCTTGCTTCGACAGTGCAGCAAGGAGCGCACATTTTTGGCGCCGCTGCCGGGGATATGCCCTACACTAAGCTCTGTTAGCACTTTACGCTTCCTTGTGGTGCAATTTCTATCATAGGAAAGGCAGGGAAGGAGTGTGTGGAGATTTCTGTTTTTTGCGTTTTCTGCATTTGCTGTCAAGTTTCAATTTCTGCTATTGTTTACGTTTTTTCAATTTCTGCAATTTCTGCATTTTCAAGTTCGGCGTTTTCAATTTCTGCAATTTTTTGCATTTCTGCGTTTTTTTAATTTTCTGCAATTTCTGCATTTTCTGCGTTTTTTCTGCAATTTCTCCATTTCTGCGTTTTTTAATTTTCTGCGTATCTGCGTTTTTTCAATTTCTGCGTTTTCTGAAATTTTTTGCATATCTGCGTTTTCTGTAATTTTTTCATATCTACGTTTTCTGTAATTTTTGCGAAATTTTTCGAAAATAAAAAACGTGACTCTTAAAACGGACGGGTTGGTTTGTATAAAAGATAGATCGGGATCGGGATCATTTTCCCAAGCCCAAGCCCAAGCCCAAGCCCAAGCCCAGGCTCAGGCCTCAGTCCTATGATATATACTAGACTCACTCTTATATATATACCCTACTCCCTCAAGAGAGAATGAGAGCATGTGGGACAAGTCCTCCACTCTCCTCCTTTCTCTTCCCACTTGCACCCTCAGACTTTCTAGTTTGGGCTTAGTTCCCTACTGGAAATTGACAGTTTTAGGGATTCCGAGGGCATATAGTGACCAAACGGAGGGCTGTAAAGCACGGCACGACCCTCTGACCGATACGCTCGTTTCGAGCTATCACACGGCCCATTCCACGACACGCTCTAAAAAATCTAGCAAAAAAATCAAACAAAAAACACGCTAAAAACTAGTCACAAGGCCTCCTAGAGCAGCTTTTTGACACCTTAGGGTATCAGAAGCACATGCACTTACGCTCTGGGCGGGTGCTAGAACACGAGCATATTGAGAGTGCCTCTGTTCATACGGACACCCATTACCCATCCACGATAAGCTCTAGACCCTCAGCGGGGACACAAGGTAGCACCACCCAAGACCCTAAAATAGCCGCTAGTGATTCCTCCTCCGACTCAGAAATCATGGAAGCATACCCTACCCAAAACACTGAGAGAGAAGGCCATGCACCTCCCGAAGCTCCACAGCCTAGTACTAGTATGTTTAGCCGTTTCATGGAAACATTAGGTAGAGCTACTCGCTCGGAACCTGATGCAAATGAAGCACACGAAGGGGGTGGGGAAGTGGACTCTCCTTTCACATCGCACGTGGACCCCACACCCCCAAAGAGTGTCCATGTGGATATCCTACCAACTTCTTACCAAGAAGGCCCTGTTGAGCTGCCTCCTTCAGAAGTTCCCTCTAGAGTACCGTTGGTGCAAGTAAAACCACGGGGAGCAACATTGCTTCTACCTCACAAGAAACCGTTAACACGTCGACTCTAGAAGGATTGTTCATTAATGATCATTGGACATACGACCTCCACACTGAGGTGTTGACGGATCTACACTCTGGCCACGCCTACCATGTAGGATGGATAGAGATTGTACAATCCACCTCTAGTGCCACGAGCATCGAAAATCAACAGAAAATGATCTGTAATGTTATCCATGGCATTATTCAATCAGAAAGGCAAAACCGAGGGGTAAATATACTCTCAAATGGCCCCATGAGATTTCTGGATACGAGCAAGGCTCAACAGCCTACTCTATCTCAAATGGAGACTCCTCTAATGAGCCCCATGGACCCATCTTACGTCATTTCACCTGGGGTCTCTATGCAATCTGAGCCTCCGAGCGAAAACTTTAGCTTCCCTAACTTGGCTCAACCCTCTATTAAGGAAAACCCAGTGCTCACTCCAGGGATAAGCCTAACAGAGAATGTACCGATGACATCTACGGTTAGCGCAGTGCCACTACCTAGTGTCGTAGTACCTAATATGGGGCCTCGACCGTATGTGCCTCTAGCCCCTTATGCACACATGGCCCCCACACCTCCAATTGTACCACTTGCTTATGCTCCTCGAGTGCCGCTCCCTAGCTCTTATCCGAGTGGACCTATGCCCGGTTATGTTCCATATCCTGCATCATCTACACATATGCCAAGACCGGTACCCGTCCCTCTCCCACATATGATTCCAAGAGTACCTCCACCGGCCCTACCTCCTCACATAGGTGACTTGGCAGCGTTTGCTCAAACCATAGGTCGATCTATCGCGGAAAATATGCGTCATGCATCTGATAGAGAGCCTAGAAGTAAGGCAGTACAAATTGCCAAACTCACGCAAAAATTCAATGGGGACGAAGATGCTAGAAAACACATTGAAGTGTTTGAACAAGTATGTGATTCCTTAGGGGAACGCAACGAACTACATAAGTGCAATGCCTTAAGCTTGACATTAAGTGGGAAGGCTGGAGATTGGTATAGAACCCTAAGGGTGGACGAGAAAACAATCTACCCTACCCTTCGAAGGTTGTTTCTAAAGGAGTACATACGAGAAGGTGTGCTTTGGGGTGTAGCATCTCAGCTACAGAAGGCCGAACGTAAGGAAGGAGAGTCAGTAAGGGACTTCATTAGTCGTCTAAAGCACTTAAACTCTCGCTGCCCTGTAAATGAGCGCTTCAACAATAACCAACTGCTTGATCGATTCATTCGAGGGTTGAGGAATGAAGGAATCTATAATGGACTAGTGATTAGAGGTATCACAACCTGGGAAGATGTCACTGCCAATGCAATCCAATTAGAGGACAACTTGATGATAGCAGGCATGAGGGTGTCTACTGACACGAGATCCACTAGCTCACAAGCCATTGAGTATGAACCCATGACTGCAAAGCCCATTGCCAATGAGCCAAAGGTATTTGAGACATTCTTGACAGACCTCACCAAGGCAATCCAAGAGTCTCTTAAGGATAATCGACCCCCTCAAAATAGTCACATGTATCCAAGAAGGGAGCAACAATGGTGTTCCATTTTCTTAGGTCCACATAGCACTAGTGAGTGCCCTACGTTTAGAGTAAAATTTAATGGAACTTGCAACGCATGTGGTAGGTATGGTCACCAAGCTAAGGATTGTTTAATGATCAAACGTATGATGGCAAATAGACCACCTGTAGCCTGGACGGATGCACCTCGAGCTCCTGTATTGATGCCTACTCCACCTGTTGAGCAACTACCACAACACATGGTCCCTAGATCTCAAAATGTTGTACAAGCTACACCGCTACCACCTCCTGTGCTAGGACCGCAGCCCCCGCATCCAAGAGTCGCCCCTATGAACCAAGTGGGTTGCGAGCCATCAAATGCTTATGCAGATGGCTGTGAGGAGGAAATAGACACTAGTATTGCCTACGGACTTGATACATTGGAAGAATGTCCTATATACTACATGGAAGATTGTTGGGGACAAGTCAAGCCGGTTTATCAAGCTGCTGCTCTCGCATCCAGAGGTCAAAATATCAACACCCAGGCTAGGAGGCCACCTCTTCAATGCTACGAGTGTGGTGGACCACATCGAGTAGCGGAGTGCCCTATTAGGCTACAAAAGAATGCTGCACAGATGCAAATGAATCAAGGGAGCACGTCTGCAATGCCAATACTCACATGTAATCGTTGTGGCATAGATCACTTGATTGCCCAATGCCCCTATAACCCAAATGCGCCTAAAATCACACCCCTAAATTTGGTCGAAATTGCTAGTGTGACATCGCCAATACCACCCGTTGCACCCGCTTATGCGATTACACGGTCCATGCTTCAAGGGCCAGGACATATCCTCGAAGAGAGAGATACCGCGTCAGTTATCCAAGAAAAGAAAAAGAAGACACGAAGGAAGAAGTCGCAGAATACGGAAAATTCAAAGCCAAGTTCCAAAACAAACATAGGAACAGGAGATGACCCCGTGTATATGAATGACCTCGAGGATGATTCAGATTCAGTCGAGACAATGGAGACTAGAACCAATACCACAAAGGGAAAGACCGACAAAGAAAACCGTAACATGGAACCAAATGAAAACCGAATAAGAGAAAACCATAAAGAGCCTCTGAAAACACCACAAGTGTTTCCAAATCCAATCCAAGACCCCCAAGATAAACCGCAGGGGCAAAAAGGGAAGAATCGTAAAAAGAAGATTGGGACGTACCCAAACCCAGTAGACGAGATTGAGCAGGTGAAACATCTAAGAGGTTTAGTGGAGGAGACTCAAAGGAAACTAGAACCAGAACCCATGCATGTCAAAATTCATGACACAGTGTTTCCCACGCAAGTTCATCCACCCCACATGAACCATAGACCGTTAGCCATATCTAGTATCATCCAAGAAGGGAGTGAGGACGGGACATCAGAAAGTGACCATACACCTTTCTTGTTGGAAAGGATGTTTAACGAAGGAATACCTGATCCCATTGAGGAATATGAGATTCCATCCTCACCAGTTCCTAGTCAAGGACCTACACCCTGCAAAACGCCAATGAATGTTGCCAAACTAGTGGACTTCATGTCTTCTGAGGTCCGAACCACGATCATAGCAAAGCTGTATGGAGATCCTGAGTTATTCCTTGCACTTCGAGCATTCCTTAACGGAGAGCTACAAACGGGATTACCGCAGTTTGCGCAACCAAATAGGCCTGACTCGATTATGATTGATGAGGAAAATCATGTGCAATCACTTGACTTAGATGGACACGAGTCTGTGATCGAGGTACCCATTAACGAATTAGGGCAGTATTTTGAAGGCGACGAGTCTAATGCGACCCTACCCATCACTACCAAGGGATTAACTATAAAGGGAATTCTTGATGGTGGTGCGGGAGTTAGCATCGTTACAAAAGATTGTTGGGAATCCATGGGAAAACCCCGCCTCAGTGTTACTAACATTGTGGTAAAGATGGCAAATGGTACCATAGCCAAACCTATGGGGATGCTCAAGGATCTTAAGATCAAAGTTCTAGGACACAAGGTACGACATACGTTCATTGTAATGGATTTCTCTAAACACCTTATGTCATATGAAATGATTTTAGGACGACCATTCATGAGGGAAGCACAAATGATTCACGATTGGTCTAAAAATCATGTCTATTTGCAATTCCAAGACTCTGTCCTTAGAGTGGATTTGGTGACTGGTAAGGTACACCCCTTAGGGAGTAAAACCATTATTGATCATCGCTCTGACACCACAGTTCACTCGGCCCCACTACAATATTGTTACACTTGTAAGAAGGATACAGACATTGGCCAAGATTCTCCTTATATGGATATCCTACCTGGGATGACTGAGTCGGACAATGTAGACTGGGTCCACCTAGCATCAACCATAGACACTTGGGGAAATAGGGGGACGACCTGGGTAACACCTGAGGGGGATGAAATGCCTATACCCTTAAATATGCTACAAGCAATGCATATCGCTTCCAACAAGACTCATCCTAAGGTAACGAAGAAAACATACAAGTGGGTCCCTAAAGCTTCTTTAGTGACCATATCTAGTGCTAAAAAACAGAAGCCTTGTAAGAAACGTACCACTCGCTCCAAGAAAAGTAAGAAAATGTTGCGATGGATCCCTAAACGACTATTGGAAGCCCAAGGATACTATGAAGGAAATGATCAAATCTGGGTGCCCAAACGTAAAGTGTACTCTTACCTGTCACCTGGCCCAAGTGAGCCCAATCCCGTAGTTCCAAAACGAATCAATGATCGTGGAAAGGAAAAAATCACAGAATGCTACACACCCGCTCCCGAGCTAGTTTGGGTACCAAAGAAAGAACGAATTGTTCCACCTAGCTCAGGAAGGGGGGAGTCCCATGAAGATTCTAGCTCCTCATGTAATACATCCATAGAGGTAAAAGCTTCTACACAGCCTCCATCTATAGTAATGGACCTCAATGAAGCTACAAAAGAATCCACACCTCCCAGTGTTCAAGAATCACCTGATAAACCACTTCAAGTTCAATCCTGGGAGAGTACCTTACCACCCTTGCAGCTTGACAAGGCACCTAGGGTAATAGAAAACTACTGGCAAAAATCCTCACCTATTACCAAATGGAACAATTGGTTTCAAAGGGTGACAAGCTCATTTCAAAAGGTATGATCTACCCAAGGAAGGGGGGAGTGTTTGCTGATAGTCCTCATTCATTTGTTTCCCTCTCAACCTTTTTCCCTGACCTCTCAATTCCAATCTTAGGGAATGTACATATAAAGCTTTATACTCACAAAAAAACAAAAAATAAAGAGCAAGAGCAATTAGCAAACGAGTATGCACATTAAAAGTCAAAACATTGACTCAGACCTACACATGTCACATCTAGTACAGTGAAACAGAAACCTATGCCATAAAACACCTTTGATCCTCATCACTTGAGTGATGGAGGGTAGGTAAGATTAGTACGATAGGAGTGTTTCTGTTTTAGAGTTGAGAGATTAGCAAAGTTCTCTTTTCCCACTGATGTGCCTCCTGGAGGTATTCCTTTTGTTTCATAGTGTGTACAGGAACGTGTTCCTATTGATAGGATTTGGACGTTCATAGAACCTTTCTCTCGTTCACACTTCAAATCAAGCGCGACCATCGACACAAACAGGTGTTTCTTGTCCATTAGCATTGCCTTTATCTTTTTGCATCCATGTTTGTCTGCTTTGATTGTGATTGGTAGCATAATATTCAGCGCATTGGCTTAGTATCAAACATTTAATTCAATGTAATGTTTTGTCATAATCACTTGTTTAGGTGTAAAAATCAAGCAGTCCGACTAAGCTAGTTTGACCAAGCTAGGTATTAGAAATCTTCTCTTAATACCATGGGGAATGCCTTCCTAATAAACAATGGTTACTTAGGTTCTTAATCCGATTTAGGCAGCATTGTATGAAATGTACTAGGGCTTTCTAGTGGGCTTAACCTTAGTGACCTTTAGCGTAAGTATTATAAAGGGAGTTTACTAATGTGATGAGCCTGGGGAGTGTAACAATGTTATTTGACCCCCCAAAGTTACAAAATTTAAATGCTGAAAATGAACAAGCAAAAAATCAAAGTGCCACAATGTAAAATTTTAAGCTGGAAGAGAAATCTCAGCTTGATTTGGTACTTCACTCACATGTATTGCCTATGGTACTAGAGCCCTAGAGGTTCCCAGTGTGGGCGCTTTTCCTTGAAAAGCAAAAAACCCAAGGCATACAAAATAAGCACACACATCATAATTGAATCAATGTGAAAAGACTTTGAGGGGTCAAAGAAAAAGTAATCAGTCAGGTGATGATTTCATGAGAAATTCCTTTTATGGTAGCTTAACTACAAGGTTTTCTAGATATAGCCTCTAGTCAGCCCTCGAACATGAATACTTGGCTCTCGCGATTAAACAACTTAATTGACCAGAGAAAATTAAGAAGCTTACCCATGGTATTAATATTCGATCTCTAGTGCTTTTCGACCGTCAAATTAGCGACCCCAGACTTGTTTAATTTTCTACCTTTACATCTGTTTATGCATTTGATTACATTGCAATTTAATGTTCATTGCTGACAAATTGTTTGAAATTCTTTTACCAATCAATGTGTCTACCTAAAACTGCATATGCTTTTTAAGAGAATGCAATTACTGTGCCAATGTTGTTTGATTTTGCAGTGGCTGAAGAAGGCTAAGGACATTCATCTCAAATGCTCTTCCACCTCGACGAACCAGCTTCAACTCAATAGCTTCCGAGGACGGAATCTACATCAGGAAGGGGGGCATGTTAACCCTCACGGCTCACGGACACCCATCACCTACGATGGACGTGTATTATGTATTTGGTAGAGTCAGGTACCGGGCTTGTCGGTCCAATAGGGAAAGGTAGAGTGATCGCCGATGAGAGGCGCACTTTAACTTGGACATTCAAGGGATTAGTTGGTTAAGCATGGGCGCCCAAGTGTGAATGGGGTGAGCTCCTATAAAAGCCAACTAAACCTAATTTTTACTCATTCTCTCATTTGTGCAATTGAAGAGTGCTCTTGCTCCATCTCCATCTTCTTCTTCTTCACCTCCTTGTGTGTGTGTGTGTGAGAGAGAGAGAGAGAGGGAGAGTGTGTGTGCGATCGAGCATTACGAAGGCACGACGGCGGCGAAGCGGTTGAGCGCGGCACGACTGCAGCTTCTTCTTCATCGCAGCGAGGAATCCACCACGAAGGCGAGCGTAGAGCGGTGAGTGACACACCCTTTGTTTTCTTGAGCTTGCTAGTTTAGGCTTGTTGTGTGCTTGGAGCCGTCTGTGGCTCGCACACGGTGTATTGGCAAGTCCCTTGCTTCGACAGTGCGGCAAGGAGCGCACACTGTCAATTATCCAAAGAAGATAGGCATATTACAAAGTGTAATCTTGTGCTAAAGGATATGTGAAGCGCGTACATTAGCACCAATCAATCCAATTAGAAAGCATATATCGTTGTAGTTGAAATTTGCTTACCATAAGGTAAAGCATGTTTTGCGACTAGGTTTAGTCTTTTCATGTGAAAGTCAGGTTCTCAACCTTGAAAAGTTATTATTGTGGGGTTGTTTACTGACGAAAATTGATAACAAGTTAAGGGCTTTGCTCTGATGAGTTACGTTAGCCAGTTACTTTCAAAGAAAGTGAAAAGAGGTACTCTTTTGGGTACATCTTAATTGTGATAGCTCATTTAGCATACTCAAATGAGTTCTAAATGGAGTCTACACGCTATGTTGGATATGGATCGGTTACACAAAACGGTTGCAACGGGACAACAATGTGGAAAATAAAGATGTCATTCTTGATTCATTCAACCTTCTAGTGAACCGTGCCCTGATCAAAGGGCCAACTAGATCTATGAAGGATGCCACTGCCAAACACTTTAGTGTTATCTACGACGCTATCACCACTTTTGTTTTCGAGGACGGGGGGGGGTTGGATGTAAGGCTAAGGGCAAACCCATGGGGGTCACGAACCAAGGCCAAGGGCCAGCTGCCTAAGTGTGGATAAAGGAATACCACATACAGAGGGCTAATGGCCTATATAAAGGGTGGTTGGATAGAGGTATCATTCATGGAACTCCCTGGGTCCTCATACCTTCAAACAAGGTGAGGAACTCACAAGGGTCTACCTACAAAAAGGGATTGTCAGTAAGTAATTTAATGGGCATCCAATTGTGGATGGATGAAGCCCTTGTGTGTTCTAGTGTGGAGCCATAGATTTTTGATGGTGATGGCATTATCTTATTTAAGCTATGCATGTGGATTTTTTATTTTGAGGCAGTATATTGTGCATTTTTGAAGAAGCTGGTATGTTAAAGTCACTGATCAAGAGGGTGATGCATATTTTATTTCTGCAGTGTGTGGTTGATTTTGTTTAGAAAGGTGGCTTTTTGGGTGAGAAAGGTATTTGAGACAAAATAGGACACTCATAGGGGATGGGATGGAACTTATCAAGTGGCCTCTTTATGAAAGCTACCTTAGCTCTCAAAGCATGCTCTTGAGGGAAATGGACCAAGATGTGACTACTTAGTTTTTTGTTAGATCAGTGTGCGGAGAAAATGTTTGAGAAAAGTGTGCTAGAGGCAAAGGAAGTCGATTTAGATCTTTTAGTTTATTAGGGTGAAAGATCTAAGAGCGCACAATGACACCATTTCACAATCAACACTCAATAAAAGCTAGAGTGAATGCTTCTTTTCATTCAAGAGAGTCTCATATGGATTTAGCCTACCTTTTGAAGATGCAAGCGTGAGGATTTGTTATCTATAATGCTAAACTACTTTGGTCCACAATGAACGAACAAGATATCTCAACATTTGAAACAATTTTGTGTGAAGAAAAGCATAAGAATGTAAGTACATGGTCCTTACCTTACATGGAGTGTGGGCAAGCCATAACAAAAAACGGTCGAGCATGCACATTGCCTAGATTATGTAATGGAGAACAAGCACCTTGCTTGGAGTAGCATGTCTACAACCTAATAGTTCATCATATGTATGGAAACCTATGCCAATGAGAATCCCTGTGTAAACCTAGAGAATACAACTTAAACAAATGTGTTCAAGAATACATAAAACTATCTCACTTGACAGATATCCCGCATATAAGCATGAAAGACCAACATGACCCTTTGTATGGCCACAGGTGCTAGTCTTCAAATGCGAAGACTTCCCAACAACATACATTGTAGACAAACTCCCTCGAACATTGCTCTCTAACTCCTTAATAGAGATAAATCATGCAATGCTAAAAATATTTAGAATACACAAGCCAAGAATCGTACCTCCCAAATCAACAGGTCACAAAGGGCTTTCTTGCATTACCACAGAGGAGTTTTGGGCGACCACTAAAGTGAGTGAGTAGACGTGAGAGATGGGAAGCTTAGCATGTTGTTGCCAACCTCTGCAGCAGAGTGTCTCTCTCTCTCTCTCTCTCTCTCTCTCTCACACACACACACACACACAATGTGCCTAGCTTGAGTTCATACTAGAGTTGGCCCTTAAGTACATAAAGTGTGATTGCACCCTGCAAAGCGAGTTTATGCTCCGGTTTTGATCTTGATGCTCTCAATGTAGTAGAGATTTAGCACATGGATGCTCTCATTTTGGGTCTTCATGCTCTCAAGGTAGCTGAAAGCTAGCACTGGGATACTCAAAAAATGAAAGCACTTAGATTAGTATCATGTATTTGAAGAGAGAAGTAGATCTATTGCAATCGACTTTGACAAGCCAAGATCATCCTGAGGCTCTCTCCTACATTCCTCAATAATTGAATTCAACATCCCACATGAGGAATTTGACTATGATGCTAAGCCACCATGCAAAGGCAAGAGTGACTTGAAATGCTTTAAATGGGATCAAGATCAATCCCAAGAAAGTGTATATTTTATTGTTTTTAATGCCACAAAAATCATCATAGCATTTTGATCTTTTCTTGGCCTTTTGGGGTTCTATCAAGATTTTTATTTAGTCTTACTCTTTGATAGCAACCCCTATGATTTATTTGTTGCAATATTTGAGTGAATCGGTGTGCAACAAGAAAGTTTCGAAAAGTAAAAGTGAATGGTTTTTTTGCCACATTGCTTAAAGGAAGCCTTTTGATCTACAACATGATGCTAGTAGCATTGTAATAGAGGTAGTTCTAGTCAAGATGGACAATGGGGTAGCTTTTGAAAGTAAAAAAAAAATATCGTCACAACTAAAGTGGCCTTAAGTTTTATTTTCATTACCTATATGGTGCAAAGTTTAAGGTGTATATAGATCACCATACTTTAAAGCACTTTTGTCCCGAGTTTGAGATGCTGTCAAACTAGATGGGTCAAGCTTATGTTAGAATTTCACAAGGAAATAAGCTCTATGCTTCAAGAATCAAAGGAGGCTCAATCAGAGGACCCTTATTTAAAGTTAATAAGGTCCAAGATCCATGTGTTGGGTTGTTGACTAAGCGCATGATGCCCATCACTGTTTGTTGACCTTTAATTGTATAGATATATAATTAATGAGCCACACACAAACTAACTTGCTATCGTGTGATAGTGAGAAGAAGAGGGCTAGCTCTTCCTCACCATCTCTCTCTCTCTCTCTCTCTCTCTCTCTCTCTCTCTCTCATATTTGACTCCAATCTTTTGCTTCCTTCATTTTGTATTAGAGCCAATTGGTTGCCACAACAAGAGAGCTTCATTGTTGTGAGTTCTTTGTGCACTAGTACTATTTGGAGGGGATTTTTAGGTGTTGTTGAGTGCTTAAAAAGGAGAGTGTTCAGCCAAAGTGTTATCCTTTGATTGCACACACATTGGAGTGCATTGGGATGTGCTTGCAATAGGATTTGTTGGAGCAAGAAATTTGCAGCCGTGAGTGCTTTGTGCACAATTTGGAGTTGATTTACAACTATTCTTTAGTGATTATGAAGGAGAGTATTTAGCTGCTTTTGAGTGCTTATGAAGGAGAGTATCCAGTCAGAGTGTTATCCTTTGATTGCACACACATTGGAGTGCATTGGGATGTGCTTCCAACAGGATTTGTTGGAGCAAAACATTTGGAGCTATGTATGGGATTGTGGAGCTGAGATCTTCAACTTGTGTTTAGCTCAATTAGGAGCTAATTTTTCTGGGATTTGAGACTATTTTTATGTGGTTATTCAACCCACACTGTGGAAGATTAGCAAAAATAGGTTTCCATTGGTGCATTTTTGGGCTCAAAAAATGCATTTTTGGCCATAACTTCCTCATACGGACTCAGATCTACGCAACCCAAGATTCCTTTTAGGGATTTTGGCACGTTCCGAATGCAAGGATAGTGTCATTTTGACCTAATTCTAATCATATTTTTTCAGCAATGTGCACGACATTAGCATCCTCACACGCAGACATAGGCTTTGTGCACACAAATCAAGACACAACACGTGATTTGAGCATTGGCTCAATGTATGCATATGTGGGTTATACATGCTTATGTGAGTGCAATGTGGTCATTGTATACAACACAATAGGTTACAAGTACATGTGTTACTTGCCCATTGTAGGTAGTTGGATACATGTATAGCAACTGAAGAGCATTTTCCTTGAGATGTATCTGTGATATGCCACATGCGTTTGATATTTATGTTTGACACTATGGTCAGCTCTATCCTTGAGAGCACGTAGTAGGTGTTGACCAGCTTGTATACTCTTAGGTTGTCTTTTCAATGGGAGTTGCAGTTATTGCTTGCACTTTGATTAGTGCTTGTTTGAGCACATATCCTGCTTCTTATTACAACGATTAGATACTAACTTTGTACGCATTTATGGAGCCATCTTGGCTACTATGGTGGCCCCGACCATTGTTTAGACTTGGTTGAGAAGTCATTTCTAAGTGTTGACTATAGTCGTGTCATTGCTTAGCCTTTTGTGAGGGTTCTGTGTGAGATTTTTTGAAGCCGAACATTAGGGGGTGCCGGGTTACCCATTGCAAGTTGGATTAGGTTGTTGGAGATCCCCATATCATAAGCCATGTATAGAGAGGACTAGGTGTTTTGACACCATGCCATTTGTTAATTTGATATTGTGTACAAAAAATTTGGTACTCTCTAGTTTATGCCTATTGTTTAGAGAGCATTTCTCTGCATTTTTGGTCATGTATGTTGCACTTTGACAGTCATTTTGGTTGAGATTTTCTCCCAAATTCAAATAGGAATCTGCCAAAAATGATCAAAATTTAATGCTAGAAATATTGCTTTTATGGTGTATTCTAAGGACAATGATGTTTATGACATCAAGAAGTTTGATGGGAAGTTGGACCGTGAAGGAGTTGTGAGCTTGGATTGTGAGGCGGGCTTGTTGCAAGCATGAGAGGCATGTGATTAAGCTTTGTCTCTGCTGCAGTTTGATTTGAGGGCTCTCTCGCATATCGACAGACTACAACGCCATGGCAAGCTTACCCTTACACTGTTTTTTAGGAAAGGGGTTGGGAACCCTATTTTGGGCACCCTCCCCTATTAAGGGCTAAGCCCCATGCAAAAATTGTCAGGCCTACGAGCAGCATGGCACACAACCATTTCAACAAATCAACAACAACAATTTTAGCAAGGGCCCTTCAATTGCAACGACTGTTCATCGGCATGCAGGGTTTACACGGTTTACTAACGCATTGTCCATCTACAATGGTGGCAGATTTTGGAAACGATAATAGTTGGAAAGTTTTGTGTGACATTTAATGGTCTAGTAACTTGTGTGTAGCGGAAAATAACATAGGCATAGTGAGCATTTCATTAAGAATAGATTCCTAGTGAGCATAGCAAGAGTGCTTGGATGGAGAGAGCAACAAAAGCATAACACCTAGCTAGATTGGCATGAACAATACTTCAAAAAGAGAGAGAAATTAAGCTATTGACAATAGTTAAGGACCAGATTTTCATGGAGCCGGTCCCCCCTCCAAAAGGCTTTGTATTATAGGTTTCCCCCATCATCTTCTTTACTTCACACATGAGTTTGTGTGAGTGTGTGTCTGATAATGCCTGCCTTGCAATAATCAGCCCCCTCTCTCTCTTGGTCGACCCCTCTTGCTAATTCCTCTTGCTCGTCCCTCATTGGCTCATGGCAAGCTTAGCCAATAGGAAATTAGAAGCATAATTGCTAGCCTTGTGACATGTGTCCCCCTTTCCCCTTTTGTGAGAGCTTTAGGTATTTAAATAATTCAATTAAACTCTCATTGGACCTCTTAGTCTTTTGGCCAATAGGAATGGGCAAGCCATTGGGTTGCTGAATTCTCATTGGACCCCTTGGTAGACTGTCCAATAGTATTCTAGAGAGCTTAATTTCTATTGGTTCTTTTATCAAGTATTTTTAAATGAATTAAACTAAATTTACTCTAGCCTAATCTCATTGGTCCACCTCTATGGCCATCCAATAGGATTTGAATGCACCTTGGGGGCAACTGGCCTAGGAGCCTGACATGTGTCCACTATGTCCTTTGTGTAAAGGGAGCTTGGAAGAGTGTGTGTGTGTGTTTCTCTCTCATCCCCTACAAAAATGGCTCGCCCCCTCCTTGATAGGGATGTGGGAAGACTTTTGAGTCTTCCCACAAGCATCCAAATTTCCTAAGTCTTGACCTTTGAGCATTTCATTTAATTTTGGAACCTAAGCTTTTTGGAAGTCTTAACACTAGGTTGGTAATGGGACACTTTTATGTCCTGTTAAGTGACCATTTTCCTTGAATTATGTCAAGAGTTTCAAAATGGATTTTGAGGTGCTATCTATCTAGAAAGTTGTCTCATGAGCTGAAAAAAACTCGACATTTTTTTGGAATATCAATTCCATCTTTAACATTGTCCTTGCACAACATCTCACAACCTATATTGTGTGAAAAAACGGGTCCTATTTTTGGCTTTTTTCAACTTTTTGCAACTATACCACTCTAGAATTCATGTTTGTGAGGTCTATAATGCTAGAGAACTACCTTTAGTAGTCCTCAACATGTTCTGATGCTTCTAGGGAGAAATAAATATTAAAGTTGTAAGTTATGACCAAATTACAAAAATTGTCAAATCCTGTTTTTCAACCAATTTTAGCTCTTCTATGATTTTTTTGGTTGATTTCATGATATCCAAATGCATTTTTGATTTTCTATGTCGCATATTGTAACATATAGCTAACATTCCTTGAGTTTTGGGGCACCTAATACCCTATTTTGCATAGTACACAACGATGGTTGATTTTTTCAATTATAGAAGAAAACGAAACATTCTAGTATATCAAGTATAGCTTTTTCAATATTGTTAGTTTCTTGTAACAACTACATGCATTTTGTAGGTAGTAATCATATCTAGTCATAAGGATCAAATTTGGCTAGATATTGAATAGTTTCTATGGGATTCTACAAGTCATAATGTTGAACCCAATTTTTTCATGTTTGCTGTATTTAACACTTCATTTTTGTCCCCAAGATTTCCCTTGGTAAGAGATGTATTATTCTTTTGACATGCTCCATGGCTCCTTATGAACATAAAGGACAATAGGGAACTAAGAAAACATGTATATATTATTTGTATTGAGTGTGGCTATAGAAACTTTGATCTTTAGGTGTAAAATACTTAAGATACTTTGACACTTCAAGCCCTAGTTGCTACTCCTCCCTTTAGAAAAGCACTCGAGCTCCTGTACTTGTGGCTCAAATATCATTAATTGCAAGGAATAGAAGTGAGGGTCTTTCACCACCAAAAAAGTACCGCAAGCTTCTAATAGCTCAATAGTGGTTAAGTCGTAGTCAAGCCCCGTAGGACTCCACTATAAATACCATAGCTCTTGACGGTGATGCCTTGTTATCTGCACGAAGCAGGCACACTGCAAGGCTGAAAAATCCCTATTCTACTTACTCAATTGCAATTAATAATACCACCATTTATAGTCAGCTTGAGGACCTCTCTTCTTGAGCAAGAAAAGAGAAACCTTGTGCTCTGATACCAATGTAACATTTAATGGTCTAGTAACTTGTGTGTAGCGGAAAATAACATAGGCATAGTGAGCATTTCATTAAGAATAGATTCCTAAATGAGCATAGCAAGAGTGCTTGGATGGAGAGAGCAACAAAAGCATAACACTTAGTTAGATTGGCATGAACAATACTTCAAAAAGAGAGAGAAATTAAGCTATTGACAACAGTTGAGGACCGGATTTACATGGAGCCGGTCCCCCCTCCAAAAGGCTTTATATTATAGGTTTCCCCCATCAAGGGAGACATTTTACAATACAATACTTTGTGTTCCTTCAATAACTTGCTTGTGCAATGAAGATGGAAGCTTCAAGCACCAAGCTTACACTTGAAAACACAACATCAATTCCCTTACGGTCTCAGACCCAAGACCTCTCACACCTTCGAAGATGGTGAGAGCTAGCGGGGTATGAGAGTAGATCGAGAGGAAGAAGAAGTATTCTTACAAGAAAGAAGTATATCTCGTCACATAATCACTCTTAATAGCTTAACATAGCTTAGTAATTAGCATGGTAGAGGAGATGAGCATGCATTGAAGCTTGGCTCTGTGTTGGATTTGCATCACAAAGCCAAGAGTTGTTGGTGTAGGCCTCCCTTCTCACAAGCTTGGAGTAGATGATGAGCTTTCCATTAAAGCTTGAGAAGGAGATAGTCTTCTTTACTTCACACATGAGTTTGTGTGAGTGTGTGTGTGATAATGCCTTGCAAAAATCAGCCCCCCCCCCCCCCCCCCCCCCCCCTCTCTCTCTCTCTCTCTCGGTCGACCCCTCTTGCTAATTCCTCTTACTGGCCCCTCATTGGCTCATGCCAAGCTTAGCCAATAGGAAATTAGAAGCACAATTGCTAGCCTTGTGACACGAGTCCCCCTTTCCCCTTTTATGAGATCTTTAGGTATTTAAATAATTCAATTAAACTCTCATTGGACCCCTTAGTCTTCTAGCCAATAGGAATGAGGCAAGCCATTGGGTTGTTGAAGGCTCATTGGACCCCTTGGTAGACTGTCCAAGAGTCTTCTAGAGAGCTTAATTTATATTGGTTCTTTTATCAAGTTTTTTCAATGAATTAAACTGAATTTACTCTAGCCTAATTCTCATTGGTCCACCTCTATGGCCATCCAATAGTATTTGAATGCACCTTGGGGGCAACTGGCCTAGGAGCCTGACATGTTTTCACTATGCCCTTTGTGTAAAGGGAGCTTGGAAGAGTATGTGTGTGTGTTTCTCTCTCATCCCCACAAAAATGGCCCGTCCCCTCCTTGATAGGGATGTGGGAAGACTTTTGAGTCTTCCCACAAGAATCCAAATTTCACTAAGGCTTGACCTTTGAGCATTTCATTTAATCTTGGAACCTAAGCTTTTTGGAAGTCTTAATGGGATAAACCCTAAGGTCTTTGAAGCACCATTAATGCACAATTCTCTTTTGCAGATGGCCCCACTTTGGATCCCTATTTTCCCTTCTTTGGATCCCTACTGTGATCCGTCTGCCAACCTTACCAATATTCCAGCTTTTTCTCCCCTGTTACTTCCCCATATTAAATGATCAGTTTAACATGAGAAAATCATTTAGGAGAATTAGATATTAGTTATTTACATTTTGCCTATGCGGCAAGGGGTGATAGGATCAACAAGATTCTCAAAGCTTCAAAATTTTGACATGTACATGCTTTTAGGGCAAAGCAAGGATTGGGAAGATTGATCGGACTTATGTCTACTAACATGAACAAGGGACGACCAGTGATGGAAATGCAAGAAACCGGCGTACATCTTTCTCTCTACTTTGGAGTTCAGATTTTCTAGGACATGGCTCCTAGGCAAGTTGTCTAACCTCAATGCAGTCAAACACGGACATGATCAACCCATTATTGGCAAGCGTGCCTTGTCAAAGCATACATCTTATTGAGAATCCTTGGATTTCTCAATATTGACAGAGATAGCATAAGAAGCTTAGCTATCCAACTGCATCTAACTACCAAACTCTACTTGATCAAAGCAACCTTTGCTTGTCAATTTGGCATTGTAAAAAAATATGTGCAAGAGTAAATAAGTTCAAAACTTGAAATTTAAATTTAACGTATTGACCAATTTTAGGAATCACCGCCCTTGGCATCGAAAATAATAACACCTTGTGGTATGGTTGTCGACATTGGATTCAACCCATAGCGATGGATGTCAATGTACTTCCAATGTGCTTTGTATTTACTTTGCCCATACTTCGGCAAGCTATATAGTTTTTTGGAGTGACCATGCACCCAATGCATATATATAGATATAGAGCCGTGCTCGTGGAAGCCTTACTTTTCCCCGCCGCTTGTTATCACAAAGAGGACATAGGAAAGAGATATGGCCAAAAAAATTGATAGCCAACTAAATTCGTTGATCCTTGCTCGATGAAGCTTATGGCATTGCCATATTAAACAGAGTCAGAAGAAAATTAACCCCGACAATTGTCGATCTTGTCGAGTAGGATACAACAGTGGAAGCATAAAGGTATTGACAATAATTGCATAAACAAAGCATACCTGCCCAATACTGCTTGCAAGCACCCGTTTCCAAGTACCTTTGAAAACTCGTCTATTGAGATTGGGGAAACTTGGCAATATGTCTACCTAATGTTTCTTGGAGGTCAGTATGAACCAACAAGCCACGAGGGCACACAAGGTACAATCGACAACTCTAAATTTCTCAGTATACATGGCTATGATCCACATTCATTAACATAGATGGCTATGAGCTAGCTTCAAGCACAAGGACGACAAACACAAAGTGAAGTTCACTCTCAAACGCGCGTCTCCTTCTGAATTTCAGGATCACTTGCCATGGAGAGGCGATAAGGTTATCCAATTTCAAGTTTTTCTTGTTTTTTGTATTTAACTTTTAAATTGGACATGATTTTCCTGATGTGCAAAGCAAGTGCTTTGACAGTTTAATGAGAAGAAAGACTTCTATTTCATGCCAAAGTACTATCGGATGACTTAGGATCAAGGATAATGGCACACAAGTTTGGCAAATTTTCAATAACAAGATATAAGCTCGAAGTTATGTTTGGCAACAACAAATTGTGATGTAGATCTATGCCAATACAAATCATGCATGGCACGTATGACATGGCTCAAACTATTGCATTAGTCGTTGAAAGCCAAGTGTTTATCTCTCTATTTTTTGACATGCATGCATGATGTGCTAGTACAATGGAATTCTTTCCACTGCATCATTGTTTATGCTTTGGGTATAACATCATCTACTGTGTTAAAAAAGAATTGAGGCTGGTCGATTGGCTTGTGATAATTTTATATGTATATAGCAACGACCATTTTAAATCATTGGCTCTATGGAGAAGGTGCAACCAATATAGATGAAAATTTCTGCGGTAGCAAGTAGGCATGGACTAGCTAACAAGTAACTAATTCAAGAGATGACATGAATAGCCTAAGAGCACCTCAAAGTAGGGGATCTCTTTTGAACACCCAAGAAAATTTAGTACAACTAACTTATTTGGGGTTTTCGACATCTTTCTCTTTTGTTCATGGAGAGATAATATTCTTGAGAAGATTTGTTGCTGAGTTACAACACTGATTGTGTCTCTAGGAGTGGTATTTTCAGGGGTATGATGAAAGACCATAGGGAGATAGACATGCCAATAACCACCCAACCATACCTATATATAGACCCTTGGCCCTCTGGCTCTTAGCTATATAAAGCCCCTGTACCGCATGTGTATCCCTCTGCCCTTGGCCAGGGCCGTGCCCTCCTATAGTCCTACCCCTGGCATGACATTACTCCCCCCTTGGAGAAGCGTTTTTGTCCCCGAAAACAGAAGTGGTAGGATCTTCATAAGAACACTAATGTTTTTCCACAGTGGTATCCCTCATGGATCCAGGTGTTTGTTTGACAAAAACCTGGTGCAGTAGGAGGTCCAATAAAATCAAGAATAACATCTTAATTTTGCATATTGTTGTCCATTTGCAACCATCTTGTGTTACCGGTTCCAATCCAATCATAGTGTAGACTCCATTTAGAACGCACATGAGCATGCTAAACGAGTTATCACAACCTGAAAGAGTATCGCTTTTTACTTTCCATGAAGGTAACTTGCTGACATAACTCATTAGCCAAGTGTAAGTCTTTGATTTGTTCTCAAATTTCATCAGTAAACAACCCCACCATAACTAGTGTTCGAGGTTGAGAACCTAACTTATACATGAAGAAACTAAACCTAGTCGCAAACACGCTTTATATGATGGTAAGAAAACTCCAAGTAGAGCAATAAATGCTTATTAATTGGATTGCTTGGTGCTAATGTACGCACTTTGCATATCCTTTAGCACAAGGTTACACTTTGTAATCTGCCTATCCCCTTGGATAACTAATAGTATTGAGGTGTGTTTCCCCCATGGTTTACAGACAAACTTCCCATATGACTGGTAAAGGGGGATCACAATATCGTATAACATTGCTGAGGAATCAACAATGTCTGGAATAAACATCGTGGTTAACTTGAAAAATCCACAAACACCCAAATCGAGCCATGACCTCTATTGGTGATTAGTAGACCCAAAAGTAATCTCATAGAGATACTGCACATAGAGTGCAAAATGCTTCATAAGCAACGGATGTGATGAATATGCATGCCGCTCCAAATCAGCCTTTGCTAAACACTAGGGCCCATAACACCTAGTCTGCATGCATTTAGCAAAAAACAGATCCGAACCTATATATCCATGATTATCTTTACCAATAATTATGCCAAATGTGATGCTCATAGCACACATTAAAGAGGAATGTAAATAGTTAGGAAAAGAAACTAAATATTGTCCGTTGCAATCATTTACAAGCCGTGCTAAAATGTTTGAACCATAATAGAAGGTGAAACCTTAATCACTTCTAGGGACAAACAATGAGACTTTTTCATTAACAACTCAAAGCCTTGCTATATGTATAAACAACCATATGTAATGTTGTTTAGCAGTACTTGTACCTGAACAAGCCATTCTAAGATTCCGACAATTTCTGGCCACGAAAATTGCTCCTGATACGTCGTGTTGAAAATGGTTTTGGAAACACATTTGACCAGCACCTAGGGACTTTGTTGTGACACATACGTGAAATAGTGGGTGCCAGTGTCAGTCCCAGAGACTCATATTCGCCACATGTGGAATATGTCTCAATGAAGGATGTCTGAAAAAAGAACATCCTACAAGTACAAGATGTACTTGTGTGTGGAGGTAACTGCAAACACTCTACGACGGGAGTGAGAGGGACCTCATTAGTCTTGCTCCACACTGGCTAAACCAAACTCCTTGAGTCCCTAGACCATGTTGTATCCCATGTGACAACATGTGCCAAATAAACCCTACAAGTGGGTCTACAACTGCATAATGTAGGAACTTATGTTGGACACCATAGCCCAAACTGCTTGGCTCTTAGATGACCGTGTCATTTCTCTTAAGAGAAAAAATGAATGAAAACGTAGTTCATGCATTCTACATGGAAAATCAATAAAAGAGAAACAAAACCAAATCAGATGCGTACCTGGAGGTTGAACATAGTTTTCACTTATCCGTAGAGAAAGGCACCTGCCCAAATTTTTCGCATGCAAAGGCCTAGGAACACTAATTGAAAATTAGTGAAATGCAAGAAGTATTGCACATGTAACCTTGGGTGTTGCCTTTGCAATTAAGACCCCTTGGTTTAAAGCAACATTGTCAAACCTCTTGGTTAAATGCTGCATGAAAACTGCTCAACGAGCAGCCACAACCCTTGGCCTTGTTCGTGACCCCCTTGGGTTTTCCCGTGGCATTTCATTACTTTTGAATTTGAAATATTTCCAATACCCCGTGGCAGTTTGGGGACTTCTTTCCTTGAAAATGCAAGTGTTAAGGTTCCAAAACTTGACCATCAATCCATACTAAGTGATTTAGTAATCACGCGCTGGGTCGTACCCCAAAGGTTACTCATATAGGCACTCTTAGTGCTAATATGAGCTCCATTGAAGTTGTAGTTGTAATCACAACTAAATCTTGTTCACACCTAAAAATCCACGATCTTGGTTTTTTGTGAATAGTCGTGCTGTAAAAAATGCTGGCATCTTCTATACACCTTGGTAGAGATAAACCCTTACGAGTTTCACAACTCAAGTTGACATTCGCACGTAAAGTGTGTAGCTTGAAAAGAATGCCCCACAATTTGCTAATGGTAAGACTCTTGCTTGTCTATTACAATCGATAGGTACTCAACAAAATAGAATTGTTCCATCACTAATGGACTACAAACAGATGGCTCTTAGCCATGCCAAAATAGGTGGTAATAGATGGCTCTTAGCCCTTCCTGCTGGCTCGTAGCCCTTCTTGTTGGCTCGTAGAACTTCCTATTACCATATTGACATAGAAGATTGCAATAAAATCATTCCTAGTTACACCTTTCCCGCATAGAATTTGGGTATAGAGAGAGAGAGAGAGAGAGAGAGAGAGAGAGAGAGAGAGAGAGAGAGAGAGAGAGAGAGAGAGAGAGAGAGAATGTTGGGCTGAGGAAAACCCTTTATTTGAATGTGTTGTATGTCCCATGCATATGATGTCGTGCAGACCATGTATGTGTCTTAACTTATCCTATAAGCGTACAACTGTGTACGTGTACCACGCCCTCGTAGAGAGAGGTACCCTAAGCCACATCGAGATGCACTGTCCTTGTATGTGACTGTGATTGTATCAAGGTAACTTGAAATGCGGCACCTTTCCTGTGAATAACATAAAAAAATGTTTTAAGATATCAGTTACTCATACGTCCAGCCGACTAGTACGGCATGCATAAATAGCAAAAAATAGAATAGTAAGCCCTTGGCTTCAATGACAGTCTCAACCATGTGAGCCCTTGGTATACGTGCCTTGCACGATGACACTGGCATGGATACATCACAATGCGCGTAAACTATGAGCTTATATCCACATAGTGCCAAATATGTGTGCCATTATCATTGATCCAAAGTCAATCGATAATACTATGGCACATAAGAGAAGTCGTGCTTCACATGAAGATAGGCAAAGCACTTTGCTTTATACAATTGCTTTGTATGGAGGCTGCCTAAGCACTTTGCTTTGCACAACAAAGAGACCTTGCCCAAAATGAAACGTAAAACATAGACAAAAACAAACATAACTTGAAATGGACAAACCTTGTCGCCCACTTGTGGCAAGTTTTTGGGTATTTCGCTTGCATCCTATACACCCTCGTCTGGTGGAAAAATGTGCAGACATCGGTACAAGTGTCCCCATTTTGTATGCTCATAGCATATGCGAAACTTGAAGTCTTGTCTTTGCATGATATATCGCAGTCGACCCACTGTGGATGCTACCACTTCTCATAGCGACCTTGGCGAGCATGTACAGATAATTGACCTTGTCCAACATCCTCAGATTGTAATCTGCTATTAGTGTCATGTAGTAATTATTCGCTGCCGACTTCTATGAATGGTGTCAAAGAAACGGCCATGCCAAGCAACTTTGCACCCGTCATGAAGTCGAGCAGCGCGCCAGGCCGATCTCCTTCAGAGTGTAAAGAATTGATGTGTTGCCTTTGCCGCAAAATGTAACCTCGAATGAGCATGCACTAGCGAGGTATTGACAAGAAGCCATGCTTCTAATCAAGACTTAGTCGTACTCAAGCACTATGCTTGTCAAACTGACCTTGATTCTGTGCGAGCCGTGCTTGTGTGCTTCGAGTATGTAGAGTGCACACATTATCGTTGCATGCCATATCTTAATGAAAAATGAAAAATTGACTTCGTACCTTATGAATTCATGATGTCGTCTTGGCATGCCGTTGGAAAAAACACATCGTGATTGTATAACTTTGATTGTGGCACGTTTCTAGGCCATGCCTCATGCAATTTTCCTTGCTGAATTCATAAGGAAATGGCCTTTGGGACATTTTTTGCATCTTGTAACCATGTGATCTTCACATATGCGTACGGCATGTTGTTCTCGAGCTTGACGCCTTGCCAAAGCTCAAGTGTTTGTTGCATGGTCCGTGCATGCAGCCTTGAGGACCTACACCATCCTTGCATAGTTGTGGTCGATTAAAATGGTGATTGATCACCAGTGTTGATGAAGCCTTGCTTGGCATGGAACTTTGTTCATCTTGCACAATTGTGTAAGAATGTATCGCTGCATATCTATAAAATTTTCAGAGTTTGCTGTGGTTGCAAGAATTTCGCAACACTGTGTCTGGACAACCTCATCAAATCATCCAAGAAGAGGATGGGGGGAGAGCCGGCCCATGGGAATCCTCCCTTGATACATATTTTTTTTGAATCCTAAGGGCCAACCCTTAGGTTGGGCGCCCAAGTATGGAGCAAAGCTCCTTCTACAGTGCAAAACGATGGCAAATCTCGTGCGCATCAGAGAAGAGCTCACCCCGTGAGGTGTGGTGCTCACCCGGCATCCGCCCTGTGATGAGAAAGCTCCAGACCAACGCGAATGCAAAAAGACAGAGAGCGCATGATTTCATGCTGCTCGGTGTTGCTTCACTCCTTGACTAAGTCCCTCTGCACATGCCGTTGTCGTTTTGGCTGCCCCGCCTAGGAAGAGATCCTGCACACACGGTGTGCCTCGTCCCCGACCTTGAACACCACAGCTTGCATGATCATGCAAGACCATGCACTGCACAGATTGCTGCTGAAAATGAAGGAGAGAGAGACGACTCCAAAGAGAGGGAGGCCATGTCTCATGTTGCGATAGAGAGAGAGAGAGAGAGAGAGAGAGAGTCCTTCCCCTTCCTCCATAGCTCTCCCGTCCCCCCCTGAGCTCTAATACCAGTGAAAGACCATAGGGAGATAGACATGCCAATAACCACCCAACCATACCTATATATAGTAAAGGAGTACGAGCGGAAGTGCGACGCGAGAGAGAGTGTGAGAAGAAGAGCACGACGATATGGTGAACTCGCTCTACTGTAATGTGTAGAGCATAGTTATTAGATTTTTACAAAAGAATATGTGTACATACCTAGCGGCCCGCCCACTTACCTGGGCGACCACATTGGGCTTTATACCCCAACAACCTCCCACTTAAAGTCCAATGTGGTACTTTAAGTGTGAGAGAAGCTACTATACAAGCTAATATACAAGAGATGTAGAGAAGTGATGTACTACCTTACACCTAACTGCTTGCGAAAATGCGCAAAGCTCTTTGAGGGAAGTCCTTTTGTAAGTAGATCAGCAGGATTTTCAGTGGTGTGAACTTTGACAAGCTGAATTTGCTTATCCTTGAGCATTTCCCTGATGAAATGATACTTCACATCCACATGGTTTGTCTTTGAGTGATAAACTGGATTGCGAGCCAATTGTATAGCACTCTGACTATCACAATATAACACATGCATCTCTTCTTTGATTCCCAAATCTGTTACTAGTCGATTAAGCCAAATTGATTCTTTGCATGCCTCTAATGCTGCAACATATTCAGCCTCTGTAGTAGACTGAGTAACACAATCTTGTAATCTAGAACACCATGATACTGCTCCACCAGCCAATGTAAAGACATACCCTGAAGTAGACCTTCGGTTGTCTAAGTCACCTGCATAATCTGAGTCTGTAAAACCCTTTACACTTAGCTCCTGACTCCCATAGCATATACGCATACTCTTTGTAGCTTTCAGGTATCTCAATATTCCTTTCACTGCCTCCCAATGTTTCTTGCCTGGGTTTGACATGTATCGACTTACTAATCCCACTACAAATGGAATGTCTGGGTGAGTAGCAATCATTGCATACATCAAACTACACACTGGAGACGCATATGGAATCTTATCCATTTCAGCCTGTTCTTCCTCAGACACAGGACAATCTTGTTTGCTAAGTTTCACATATGGTGGCAATGGAACACTCAATGCCTTTCCCTTCTCCATATTGAAACGTTGCAAAACCTTGTCAATATAATCTGTTTGAGATAACCAAATCAACTTCTTTGATATGTCTCTCTCAATGCGCATACCAAGAATATGACTTGCCTCACCCATGTCTTTCATGTCAAATGATTTTGCCATCTTTGACTTCAAAGCTGAAATTTCTTCCAAGTGCTTGCCAGCAATCAACATGTCATCCACATACAAAATAAGGATCAGCCAACTGCCATCCTTAGCCTTCTTTGTATATAGACAATGATCGAACTCACTACGTTTGTAGCGTACCATGCCCTCGGTGATTGTTTTAAGCCATAAAGACTCTTTAACAACTGGCATACCAAATCTTCCTTGCCTTTCTCAACAAACCCTTCTGGCTGACTGCTGCATGTAAATTTCCACATCTAAATCACCATGCAAGAACACTGTCTTGACATCCATTTGGTGCAACACCAAATCTAATATGGCAACCAATGCAAGAAAGCATCTCAATGTAGTCATCTTGACCACCGGAGAGAAGACTTCATCAAAGTCAATGCCTTGTTCTTGCTTAAAGCCCTTGGCAACAAGCCTTGCTTTGTACTTTGGCTGACTATCATGAGTGGTGATCGTATACCTGTAAACCCATTTACAAGGTAGAGCCTTTTTGCCCTGTGGTAATTTAACTAGCTTCCATGTCTGGCTTTTATGCAGAGCTGTCATCTCTGACTGCATGGCCAATTGCCAATACCCGGAGTCCTTCATTTGCACTGCTTCCTTGTAACATGAAGGCTCATTGCAATCAGTCAACATGACATAGTTCATAGATGGAACAAACTGATCAGGAGGTCGTGAGATACGTCCCGATTTATGCAAAATAGGTGGCTGAGGCTCAGCCACAACTTGTGGTTCCACTCTATCTTGTCCTTGCTCCTCTTGAGCCCTGACATTTTGTCTTGCACGTGCATGTCCATCTTCTTGGAAGACAACTCTTCTAATCTCCTCAACCCTCTCTTGTTTAGAATGATATTTGGCTTCATTAAAGTGAACATCATTGCTGCGGATAACCTTTCTGGATTTGGGATCCCAAAGTCTGTACCCCATCTCACCAGAATTACCATAGCCTAGAAAGATGCACTTTCTACTCTTTGGCTCAAGTTTGTTCCTAAATTCCTTTGGAACGTGAGTATATGCCTCACAGCCAAAGACTCTGAGATGCTTGTATGAGGGCATTTTGCCTGACCATACCATCTCTGCCACTGAATCCTTCTGAAAAACCTTGCTAGGAGATCTATTTATAAGATGAACATCTGTTGATACAGCTTCAGCCCAAAACCCATTTGGCAGTTGTGCATTAGACAACATACTTCTAAACTTCTCTTGTATGGTCCTATTCATCCTCTCAGAAACACCATTTTGAGGAGGATTGTAAGGATCAGTAAGTTCACGTTTTATACCTTTTGACTCACAAAAGTCCTGAAAGGCCTTTGAAACATACTCCACCATTGTCAGTGCATAAGCATTTAAGCTTCTTGCCACTCTGATTCTCCACAAGTGTCACAAACGTTTTGAAAATACTAAACGCTTCATCCTTGTGCTTGAGAAAGTAAACCCATACTTTCCTCGAGTAATCATCTATAAATTTCATAAAGTAAGAAGCTCCCCCTAGAGATAGGTTAGGCATAGGTCCACACAAATCACTATGAACAAGTGCCAACTGTGTATCTCTTCTAGTGCTTCTATGCTTATGTGACTGCTGTGTTTGCTTACCATACAGACAATGTTCACAGAATTCAAAATCATTAAATGAAAAGCCAGGCAAATAACCAGAACGAGACAAGATTTCCATTCCCTTCTTGGACATATGTCCTAACCGGCTATGCCACCAAGAAACGTTCAGCTGTTCGGTTACATTGATTACATTTTTAGAGACATTTGATACATAAATCATGTAAAGTCCTCCAGACTTTACTCCATGTGCTACTGTCATAGAACCCTTGGATATCTTCCACATGTTCTGTCCAAAAGTGGTGACGTAGCCATCATCATCAAGTAAACCTGTGCTGATCAAGCTCTTTGTAATTGCGGGAACATGTCTCACATTTTTTAGCGTGAAAGAAGAGCCATTCTGAAACTTCAATTGAACATCTCCAACACCTAAGATCTCACATGTCTACCCATTGCCTAGCCGAACATGATCTTTAGTGGTCACATAAGAGGTAAACCACTCCTTGTTTGGAGACACATGAAGTGATGCCCCTGAGTCTATAATCCAGTCACTCAGTGCATTTCCATCAGATGTTGTAAGAGAGCTGAGTCCATTGTATTCTTCAAGAAGTAGATGTCTCCTGACACTAGACTGTCATCCTCTGCAACAGTGTTTGTCACATTTATTTCTTGAATCTTCACTGAGGATTTGTTCTTCTCACCATGATCTTCAGCTTTCTCTTTGCCTTTTTCTGCTTTCCATTCTCTGCAGTCTCTTTTCATGTGACCCTTCTTGCCACAATGGTAGCATTCTATGTCACTCTTGACTTTAGCACTGCATGACTTGCTACGAGACTGATTCCTCTTTCCACCTTTGTACTTTTCTTTGGTCCTTCCCTTGAAAACTAAGGCTGTTCCTTTGCCTTTGTCCATTGTCTTTCTGTTGGTTTCTTCAGTAAGCAGACTTCTTTCTACACCTGCTATGGTCAAACCATCTGGAGGTGCAGAATTACTCAAAGCTGTGTGAAAAGTGTCCCAACTTTCCGACAATGTGATCAACACGAACATAGCTCTAACAGGTTCATCAAACTTGACACCTTGAGCTGACAACGGACTGTAGATGGTGTTGAATTCATTCAGATGATTGGACATAGGTGTCCCTTCTTTCATCTTCAAGTCAACAAGCTTCTTAAGCCAGTATACCTGTGAAGCTCCACTCTGCTTCTCATAAAGATCACTCAGCTTTGTCCATGCTTCATAAGCCGACATCTCGTCTGCTACATTGAAGTAAACGCTTTCTGCCAAAGTCAGCATAATGGTCAAAAGTGCCAATTCATCCATTTCGCTCCACAACCTGTCAAATGAACCAAGAAAGCTTCAGATTCTGTAGAAATTTTGGCAGAGCTCCTTTGTAAAATGGCTCTGGTGTACTAAAAAAACAGACCAAAAACAGCTCAAAAAACCACTGTCTCTCTAACACTGTAAGATGTGGGTAAACCTGTCCTGCACCTGTACTGTCTCTCACTGTCCTGTAAGCATAGACTGCGACAATGCCTCAATGGCAGTAAAGCAAAGATGCAATCCCAACTGTCTAACTCACAATCAATACATCCTAGCTGCCTATCTAAGGGTGCTCGAGGGATCGCTCCAAGACCTGTATCACCGAAAGGATCTCAACATTCGAGAATCCCCCAGCTCAATAAAACCTCACTCGACCCTCAACAAAGGCTGCAGTAAATCTGACAATACATAGACTTCCCACAAAGTCATACATCCACAAATTTCCCACTATATGCTGTAACCGCTGCGGCGGTTGTTTGCTGGGTGACTCACAGCTAGCAAACCCTCAACAGACATACATCATCTCTGACAATACATCCCATGTGGAAGTACCTGCAATGTCAGGATGAAATCTGGAATATCAAGCAACAAACACAAGCTACCTGATGAACTAGTGGATGTCGCTTACAGTCTGTGTGTAGATGCGTTCGTGTCGTATGTGACACGCCTCCAAGAACTATGAGCCGTCCTTCGATGCGTAGACAGCCACAAATCAGCATTCTGGGAGTGCCGATATCCTCAGCACCTGCAGTCGTAGGCCAAAACCTCAAATTTGCAGAGTCGGCCGTCAAGACCACGTAGTCAAAAATGGCCTACGCAGAGCTTTGTGGAAGCCGAACGGTGGCCAAGATGACCTCAGAATGAAATTCTGAGAACACCAAGCGCTTTGGGCGGTCCCACAGGATTTGGGGCCGTGTCTTCGCTTGTCGAATCTCACTCCAATCTGAGCAGGTGACTCTGGCTACCTGCAAATGCTGCCCCGAGCCTCGATCTGAGCTCTGATACTAGTTGAAGGAGTACAAGCGGAAGTGCGACGCGAGAGAGAGTGAGAGAAGAAGAGCACGATGGTATGGTGAACTCGCTCTACTGTAATGTGTAGAGCATAGTGAGTTCTTATTAGGTTTTTACAAAAGAATATGTGTACATACCTGGCGGCCCGCCCACTTACCTGGGCGACCACATTGGGCTTTATACCCCAACATATAGGCCCTTGGCCCTCTGGCTCTTAGCTATATATAGCCCTGTACCGCATGTGTATTCGTCTGTCCTTGGCCAGGGCATGCCCTCCTATAGTCCTACCCTTGGCATGACATATGACCAAACTGATACACAATCACTCCATAAGTTTAGCCAAAATGAACAAGTCTTATGAATTATCATCACTTCCTTACATAACAACAATGTGCATTTCATAGACGAATGTAAGCGTGCATATGAAGCCTTGCGAGTTCTAGAGAGCAATTTTGGAGCTAGGGCTAAAAGGAGTAAGGTCAGTCTCAAAAGACAACTTTACAAACTCACTATGATTGAAGGGGAGGGTATTGCTAACTTAGTTAATAGGCTTAAGAGCATTGTCACGCAACTCACTTACATCCAGTGCGAGGTATTGGAAGATGACAAAGTGGCCGTGCTTTTGATGACGTCTTGAACAACTGGAGCCGGTTCTTTTTGTTGTATCATCACCTAGGGGAAGGTATTCAACATTATCGTCAAGTGTAAATAAGTGTTATGATTGTGGGAGAATGGGACATGTAGCAAATGATTGCTACACCAACAAGTCTTACAACAAATGTGGTAAAAAGGGACATCCTCCTTCTTGATGCTACTCAAGTTGAGAAAGCAAGAATGACAGCAACAACAATAGAAACTACAAAGGCAAGAAACCTGTAAGAGGATCAACTCATGTGGTAGAGGACGAAGAAGAAAACGAAGACCAAGGCGAGAACAACCTTGTCTACTGCGACGACATACTGTGAAGATTGTAGCCTCTCAACTTCAAGGGGAGGATTTTTTGTCATCCTTTGTGGATATGTATTGACATCCTATGTGGATACTATGTATCATTCTTAGTGGATAGAGAATCTTCAATGTATTGTCCTAGTCCAAACCTCAAGAGGAGGATTGTAAGGTATGAGCTTTGTCCTAGAGTCACTAGAGTGTGAGTGAATGAGAGAAGAGTGGAATTATCCCACATGTAATGATGCAAGGCTGTAGAGCTACTTAAAGCTCCTTTCATGAATAAACAAATCCATTCCAAGTTTGCATTACATCTCTCTTGTTTATGGTGAGCTTGTGATGGGTTAGCAAACTACTCAAGATCGTGTTTATGAGTCCAAGTTAATCTATCTTGGAACCTAATTCGCTTGAGTAACAATCTAGCTTACACACACTCACTTGTGTGCATTATCTTTTTGTCTTCCATCCACCCTAGCATTTCGATCCCATTCCCATCAGACTTGTACATGACCGGTCACAAGGTGCATGATGTAATTAAAAAAATAACAAATGAAGATAATTTTAGAGATAAATTGTTCGCAAAGGCCAACTCAAAAGCTTGGCATCCATAAAAACAACAATGTAGGCTACATAAATAGCAAATTATCCTCAGGAAGCGATGGAGTGGTATGTAGTAGTTTGCTTTCAATAGATGTAACAAGCACTCATGTTAATATAGCATCATGCAATACATGCATGTTTTGGAGCATGCTCACAAGAGACAAGGCCCAACATACGATATTATATTTCAACAGTGTAAAATTTTGAGAATCGTTCTACAAATACAATCATCTCGAGCGGTTGAAGTTGTGATTGTTTCTTACGTTGGAAGTGCCCTAGGCATTTTTTTGGACCCGCTTAGCCTAAAAATTCACATTGCAAATCAAGATCACACAATGTAGTCCATAGTCCGCCTGGCTACATCTATTAATCATTGCAAGGCTTAACCTTTCATATATTTAGCAAGCATTTTTGGCAAATCAGAAACACCAAGGGAATCCCCATTTGGCATCATTCAAAAAGTGAATCCTCAAAATTGACTAGAATTAAGTTTCCTGGTAGAAGTAAACCTAGGTTACAAGGACAAAAAGATCTTTCTTTTAGTTTTTATCTTCAAGAACAGATATAACAAACAAACTCTAAATGAACCAAGTCAATTGTTGGATCTAAATTATGCGATACGTCCAATTTTCTCGAAAGAAAAAAAGGGGTCGTGAAAGAACTTTTAGTGCATGGTAGCTTCAACTCTAAATTTTGCTCCCTGGTCAATGAAAGTTATAAAACTATCTTTAAAGGCCATGTGACGCAATCATGAATTCTCACTTTCTTTGGAATCTGGACAGAAAAAGCTTCTAAGTACTGTAGATGATCCTGTAAACACCCTTACCATCCACTAGCAGCACAAACAGCCAATTTCCTGCTCAGAACAATGGGTGCTAGAACCATCCTTTGAGAGGCCACGAAACTTGAAAGAGGACAACCAGGGTTATGATACCATTGACAATTGGAGATGAAAGAAAGAAATGTAACAAGGTCGAGATTTGAACACTCCATTTCCTTCAATGCTCCAAATTGCAATCCCACCTACAAACTTTGAGATTTATGTCTAAATTTTAAACTTTGAAGGTCAGAATACCTACTACAAACTTAGACAACTCTTCTAATCTCCTCAACCCTCTCTGATTTAGAATGATATTTGGATCCATTAAAGTGAACATCATTGCTGCGGACAACCTTTCTGGATTCAAGATCCCAAAGTCTGTACCCCATCTCACCAGAATTACCATAGCTTAGAAAGATGCACTTTTTACTCTTTGGCTCAAGTTTGTTCCTAAATTCCTTTGGAACGTGAGTATATGCCTCACAGCCAAAGACTCTGAGATGCTTGTATGAGGGTATTTTGCCTGACCATACCATCTCTGGCACTGAATCCTTTTACAAAACCTTGCTAGGAGATCTATTTACAAGATGAACAGCTGTTGATACAGCTTCAACCCAAAACCCATTTGGCAGCTGTGCATTAGACAACATACTTCTGACCTTCTCTTGTATGGTCCTATTCATCCTGTCAGCAACACCATTTTGAGGAGGATTGTAAGGAGCAATAAGTCCACGTTTTATACCTTTTGACTCACAAAAGTCCTGAAAGGCCTTTGAAACATACTCCACCATTGTCAGTGCATAAGCATTTAAGCTTCTTGCCACTCTGATTCTCCACAAGTGTCACAAACGTTTTGAAAACACTAAACGCTTCATCCTTGTGCTTGAGAAAGTAAACCCATACTTTCCTCGAGTAATCATCTATAAATGTCATAAAGTAAAAAGCTCCCCCTAGAGATAGGTTAGGCATAGGTCCAGACAAATCACTATGAACAAGTGCCCAACTGTGTATCTCTTCTACTGCTTCTATGCTTATGTGACTGCTGTGTTTGCTTACCATACAGACAATGTTCACAGAATTCAAAATCATTAAATGAAAAGCCAGGCAAATAACTAGAACGAGACAAGATTTCCATTCCCTTCTTGGACATATGAAATTTAAACTAAAAATCCTCAAATATAACCAACTTTATGTCAAAATTTCAGAAAAAAAAAAGTTTTTGAGCACTGATTACTTCCATTTTGAAACTGAAGGTCCAATGGCAACTTAGTCCCCAACCTCTGTACATTCACTGTGCTACACATTCGACTACCTTATCCTAATTCCATCGAGCCGCTGATTGTATGAAACAAACTTTCATGAATACACTATTGCCCATCTGAATTGAAACAAGTAAAATTCTCACAAATCTCCAGTGCTTACAATTATCTAAAAAGTTCAGACCGATACTTCTGCTGTAACCTGCAAAGAAGAAAGAAAGAAAGGTTTATTAACATCTCGTGGCCCACGAGACCAATCAAAGCAAAATTGGCGATGACATCTCATCATAAAGTCAATGACTCTTGCAATCTCTGTAGTGGAGCTCGGGACAAAACCGGCACCCCTTTATGAGAAGGTGAAAACCATATTTGAGAAGGAAAATTTGAGATTTCCAAGTCAAAATCTTGAAATTCGAGCCGGGACTCCTGTCCTTGCAAAAATTTGAGGCACTCGTTTTTTTGAATTTGAACAGGTTTTCAATAAAGCGAAACTACCTTTCCCGAGCCATGCTCATCTGTAGTCTTGAAGACTGTGAGCTCCATGTTGAACACCTCCCAAGCAAAAACAAAGGTTTATAAAACCAGAAATTGGGGCCGCAAACACCCACTCTTTGTCGAGAATAAACACACCTAGCATGCATAACATGATTAAAGAGAGGTTGACATAATGGGCACATTGTTGAAGATAAAAAAATATCAAGTTTGAAAGTATAAACGCATGTTGTATTGAGAAAATGTCGTATATGAGAGACATCAATCAGAATCTCTGCTTGCAGTACCCTTGCTTATGGGATGTTTCAAAAAAGGCATACTTTTATAATGCTCCGAAAAATGTTTCCAAGCGAAAGCTCATCAAATTGGGAGAAAAGGATGCCTTCTTTCCTTCCCTGTCTGACTTTCGCTAGTACTCCTGTGATGCTCCTCCGGCTTCACCCTTTCCCTTGGCAGACTTCTTTGGTAGCAGTGTGGCATGAATATTAGGCAGAACACCTCCACTTGCAATTACCACATTGCCCAAAAGTTTACTGAGCTCCTCGTCGTTTCGGACTGCAAGCTGAATGTGCCTCGGAATGATCCTGTTTTTCTTGTTGTCACGGGCAGCATTTCCTGCAAGCTCCAGAACCTGCGATGTAACATTCAAGAAGAATATTTCAGAGCAGCAATCATCCTAATGTCATCGACGAGGAGTGTCGTAGCATTTGTCAATGCTATGCATGATGCAGAAGATAGTTGATTGTCTTGTAATTGATCACCATGAGAACTTACTATCATATTTCTTCCTGGCTTACCCATCATTTTTACCACAACAAGCATCTTAAAAAATTACCTCAAACTACTTAGCACATCGATATCACATATTAGAGAATGGGGGAAAAATCAACAAACTCTTATAAGTCTCTTGCAGAAGCGATAGTAACTCAAACAGACAAAAAATAAGAAAGCAATCAAGCAGCTCAGCTGGTTTTGCCACGATGCATGATACGGAGGGTCACCTTCTACTTGTATTTTTAAAATCCCTCTGTAAAACAACCCCTTTCCCTTCACCACGAGTAAAACAACCCCTTTCCCTTCATGAACCTGTAACTTTTTCTCAAAATTCTATTATAAAACCCCTCTTGTACATGTAATTCTATAAGTCTTTGAAATATAGAAACCCCTACGGATGAACTCACCTGCTACACTTATGTGGATCCCCCCAGGATATGACAAAGAGCAACAGAATGTCACAAAGCAATGCACAATAAATTGAGAAGATAATACGATAATGTCAATCCAGAGTACATGACACATATTTCAAATTACGCGTTAATCCTAGTGTTTACAAGTCGAGAACAAAATAAAATAAAACAAAACAAAATGAAAGGGGCCATCAATGTGATCAAACACAGTAACTTCAAGTTCGCCAGTCGATGATATAGCATATCGAAGAGATTACCTCCGCTGCAAGGTACTCCATGACAGCAGCCAAGTAGACAGGAGCACCAGCTCCTACGCGCTCAGCGTATTTTCCCTTCTTCAGAAACCTGGCAATCCTTCCAACCGGAAACTGCAAGCCCGCCTTTTGGGAGCGAGAAACAGACTTGCTGTTTTTGGGCTTACCTCTTCCACCAGCCGCCATTGTGGATTATAAGAACTTGATGTACCAAGAAGGTGCCAACATAAAAAAGAAAAATCCAGTCATGCAATTTTTCAACAAAACAGCACCTTGCACAAAACATTCGAATATTGCGACTGATGGCACGAATATGACATCAAGAACCTTACACAAAAATTACAAAACATGATCACCAAGAATAAACAAAATTATGTTAAAGTGGCATTATCTCTGTATGCATGCACACACACTCCAGGATGCACTTATGTCCTCGCATGCGGGCAAGGAACAAGTTCACCTTGCATGATTAGCACAAACAGTCCCGATTACATGCTTGCTTGATGCCTTCTTGTCGGGTTCCTTTGGCAATCACATGCAACTAGTGCATCTGCTGAAATCACATATGCTAAAGCAAGGATCAGCACGAGGCAAAGCTTGATAAGGTCGGACCTTTGAAGACAGCTACGGCGATGAAACATACAGAGAAGACAAACAGAAAAAGCACAGACAAGCTAAAAATCACCATGGCTATGGCGATAGGGACCTCACCTGTGTTGCTGCTGTTTTGTTGAAGCTTCGGCAGGAAGCTATGGCGCTTTATAGTAGAGGAAGCTTCGCATTATATTACTGCTCCAAAATTATATGGTTGCACGTTTTTTTTAGCCCCATAATTTCTGTGTCACCATTAAGTTATTTGGCCATGCACAAGAGACTAAATACGGCCACCCAAATGCACGACTTGATGCTATGAAGGAAAATTATGAGCATATTTCTATAGTCCATGGTAGAAGCGGTTCAATTACCCAAAGAGTGTAGCATTGTAGACCGAGCCTTCACGATACAACCCCATGGTAGAGGGTTCAAGGCTCACGAGATGTATTCATTGGATGCCACCCATTCTTGGACATTAGGACAACTTGTGGATGTACATGTATAGCGATGTACAATTGTAAATACATGGATATGTATAGAGATCTCAAGCCCCTTCTGGGTGTACAAGTTCTCAAGTGTCTCAAAGCTACGATCTTTCTCTTTGCCCCAAGTGATAGGTGGGCCCATTGTGGGACTCACAAAATTTTAATAAAGACTAACCATTTCATAATAATATTTACAATCTCTCATCTCCACAATGTGGCCAAGAACTCAACTTTGTTAAGGTCCATCTTAATAGCATCACAAAATCCACATGACCAAGATAATGATTTTTTTAATAGCAAAACTTCACAAATCATGTCCATGGTTTGGAGTTCTTGTAAACAAAATTCTAAAACTAAGATGCTATAAGGGTTCCTCTTTCAAAGCATTATAAGGAAATCACAAGGTAAATGTGATATATTTACCTAGATTTGGGCATCATCTTTATTTTTGTGTCATAAACGTTTTTTAGACATTGTTTAGCGTAAAGGGCATAACAAAGAGCTTGTGATGCCCAAAACAATTTTCAGTGTCAATATAGATGACATCAATTATATATAACCTTGTTTATATTTTCAGGCATATCGCCTTCATAAAATCTCTTGCAGTTTGGAATAATCCAACAACTCATCAACCCTTGGTAGCAAACATTTATTAATGCTTGTCATGGAATTTAGTCAATGCCCATGTATGTAGATCCATCTTTCTTCTTCACCAAGAGGATTAATGAAGGCCATAAAAAAGAAATGGGGCCAATGAAATCACATTGTAGGGAATTAGCTAACTGATGGCCCACCTCTTTTTCTTTCATTGACAATTAGCCAATAATAAAGCTAACTAATGGGTGTGCTTTGTTGTACAAGATCTATGCCATGCTATATAGATTCTAATATGGAAATCACTAAAAGTTGTAAAATTGAAAATGATTTCAAATGTGGTTTGTACAAACTACAACTTACTTTTCAAAGCATGTGATGAATACATAGCATAAAGCGTTTACATTGGTTGACATGCCCAACATTGAAGAAGTAGCATTATATGACAATATCTTTCATAAAAGACAACACCAGATCTCAATCAAATGGATAATAAGCATCTCAGTCAAGACTCCCTCTATCCTCAAAGGGGTCTTGCTTGAAAGCATTAGGCAAGAAAAAGGATAAAGTCATGGTATCACAAGGTTCAATAGAAACTAAAATAGATGGCAACACCTATAAACAGAAGTTGATAGCACCTACTAGGGATCCCTCCTCGACTACGTCCCACATGGCTATCATCTACTTTTACGAATGCATCAAATAATATGCACCAATGTTTCACCTTGGCAAAGACAATGGAAAGGAATGTGTGAGTTTGGGGCACTGGAATAAGCTGGTCACTTGTGATAGCTATTCCAAGTTGGTCAATTAGAGTTAGTTCAGACTAGGCAACAAAATTAGATAGAGACTTTAGATATCAAAACAAACAGACGGAAATTAAGTACAAGACTGGGACTGAAATGGAAACTGGAACGAGATGAACTGAAATGTGTATTCAGATCAATATAACTGGAGTACAATAGTATGATCCAAATTCTTCTCTGGACTTAGTGACAAAAGAGTACAAGAGCATAATGAGCTCCAAGACACTAGACTTTGTGATAGTAGTAAGAGGTAACCCACAAAATGAATAGTGGATCCTATTTATGGCCGTTGGACCAGGTCTCTAACTGACTGTCTCCTGTATAGTTATTGCAATAATCGAGTTCGGTATTTACGAGCTCCTGTTGACTTTTTGACTAGCATATGTTCCCATTGTCTACATTTTCTTCCCCCTTTTCTTTGAATTTTGGAATATTTCCAAACTTTCAGTTAGTCCTCTGATTAATCCAATAGGAATTAAGCACTCTCATTCCACCTAATTGTATTCCTTTTATGTCAAGCCGCGGAGTAGTAGAACCCTCTTGAGCACTAAAACCAACATTCTCCTCCTCAATCAATCGGTAAAGAGCTTTTTGCTCCAGCTACTCCTTGCGCTCAGTCTTTATCTCCATTTCATATGGTGTTAAAGCATTCCAAGTCTTCGTATGTCAGCATCATATATAGTGCGTCTGCCTCTGGCCATTTTGGATCTGGCAAGCTTATGAAAAAATGATGCTATGTGAATCCACCCTTCAGAAAGTGGCCAGTTTGCTTTAATTCTGTCCTTGAACAGGACTTCAACCATCACTGATTCTCTTTAAACTAGGGTTTCGATGCTGCCATGTTTGCCAGTTCTTTCTCTGGAATCTTGGATGCGTCTATTGTTAGCTGAAGAAGTTCATTGGTGATCTTTATCAATTCCCTAATCTGAATTCACAACCCATCTTAAGCCAACATGTCTCTAAGGAAACTTGCAATTGATCCACCTGAACCTTCTTCTCAGCTTCATTCAAAACTTCTTTCCAGGCGGTCCAATCTACTGTGGGTTGTTCGAATTAGGGTTGCAGGAATGCACACATAGATTGGAGAAGATGAAGAAGCTCAAGGCACACAACAGAGAGCACATTGCTTAGTGCACAATGGAAAGATAAGTTATTCCTAGAGTGATGGGCATATATACAATGCACAGGGGAAAAAACTTCACGGTGAAGGAAAAATGGTGCGACGGTCCTAATTGCGTTCACACACATCACTACCACATATATCATAACAAATCCCCCATGAGAGTGGTGCGGCAAACGCGAGATGGAAAATAGTGTATAGGAAAGTTCAATGCCCTGAGGACATTATAAATCCACAAAGGGAAGCAAGCCCAAAGCTTTGCAAAAAGCTTCAAACTTCTCATGAGGCAATGCCTTCGTAAACAGATTTGCAAGGTTGTCCTTTGTCGGCACATAAGCCAAGCTGATCTCTCCTATTGAGAGTCTCTCTCTGACACATTGATAATGCACCTCAATGTGCTTTTTAAGAGAATGAAAGACTAGGTTCAAAGCAACTACCAATGCGCTCTGACTATTAGTGTAGATGATGTTGGTAGTGTGCTGTCCAACACCCAAATCAGCCATAAGAAGTCTGATCCATACACACTCAGTTGTAGCTATGAAGACTTCCCTATACTCAACTTCACAACTGAAAATGGACACAGTAGGTTGCTTCTTGCTCAACCATGATATGCATGAAACAAAAACCACTTGTGGACACTCGCGTTTCATAACAACCGACCCAATCTGAGTCTAAAAAAGCATGTAAATCTAGTGGCAATGATCCCCCCTTGGGATAAAACAACCTAAGATATAAAGTTCCACTTAAGTAGCAAAAGATCCTTTTGAAAGCCTGGCAATGCTTAGACCCTAAGCTATGCATAAATCTACTAACTTGTGAGACTGCAAACTGAATATCTGGCCTTGTATTGCATACATAAATAAGGCATCCAATAGAAGTTTGGTAAAGAGTGACATCGGTAAGATCACCACCATCATGATGAACCAATTTCAAACTTGTTTCTATGGGAGTAGCAATAGGTTTGCAGTTCTCAAGTCCAAACTTACATAGTAATGTCTCTATGTAGCTTGTTTGACACAAGGCAATACCTCCATCACACTGCTTTAACTATATGCCCAAATAATGATGCAAAAGCCAAGTAGCAGTCAAATTAGCCTTGAATTTTGTAATGTGTGTCTCATTCGGACTAGTAATAAGCAAATCATCTACATAGAGAACGACGATAAGAAATACATCACCCTCACACCTGGCTCTGTCATGGACGTAGTTGAAGTCGAACCTCATTTGATTGGGCATAGTATAACTTAATTTTGGCCCCATTGTAAACACTTGGCAACAATAGTCTTGATAAATCTTGCAACCAAAGTGTGCCATTAGGAAACACCCAATCTACTTCATAAGGTCCTAACCGTGCAATTTTTAGATTAGGCTTCTTGGGCTTGCTTTGACTGATAAAGTAATACCATATCCCCTTTTTTGAATTCTTTGAATTTGATCTTACTATCATACCAATGTTTTCTTCTCTGTTGAGTCACCTCCTATTCTAGCATTGCTCTTTGTCGGATCTTATTCAATCTTAATAATTCATCTAATCTTTGCTCTATATTTGCATTGAAGTCCATGCCATGCTCACCTTCTAACTTGAGACTTGGGATTGCAAACTCCATCAATACCACTGCCTATGTGCCATAGACCATTTTGAAAGGTGTCATTTTAGTGGTAACCTTGTAAGCATTTATATGAGCCCATAGTGGTGCCTGAAGCTTTGCATCCCAATAATGTGGCTCCTTCTAAATTATCTTTATCAATATCGTCTTTGTTGTTTTGTTAATGCTTTCAGCCAATCCATTGCACCTAGGATAGTATGGAGTGGATTATTGATGCTAAACTACAAATATCTCAGTCAATATCCGAATCGTCTCATTCATGAAATGATTGCCCTAATCTGAGACTATTTCAATGGGACATCCAAATCTCCAAATGATGTAATCAAACAAAAATACTACTGTCAATTTTGCAATGTTATCTAGTAATGCCTTGGCTTCAATCCATTTTCTCACATAGCAAGTAGCACTTGCTCTTCCTAGAAGTGACCTTCTTGAATGGAACCATAAAGTCTGGTCCCCACTTCATGAACACTCCCAATGGCTCTCCAGGAGTCAGAGGTGTCATATCAGATGTGGTCAATCTTCATCCACTGAAAAATATGAAATTGGCCATGATGCTTTGACACAAGATACTTGCTTGAAAGATTGCCTTGTAAGTAATATCAATGGAGAAGTAGCCACTTGCATCCCCACTATGAACCTCTATGATAACCTGCATTCTTCCTTGCATATGCACACATCTTTGAAGTGCCCCATCAATACATAGTATGTACAGAGCTCCTCCAATGCCGTTGAATTTCAAACTCTTTATTATCAACACCTTTTTGTTTTCCTGGGACCATTCCTTTCAGAAATCCTTTAAATTGAAGGAAATCATACATCCTTCCATTGCTGCATTTTGAAAGAGTTTGGCATTTGGTTCATTCCTCAGATGTGTGTTTGGGATGCCCTTTGTACTCTTTGAAAGAAAATTTTCATCACAATGTGTCTTTCCTGGCTTATGGAAGATTTTGAACTCAAACTTCATCAGAAACATCATCCATCTGATCAATCTTCCCTAAATGACTACTTTGTTGATTAGAAAGAGAAGTGCTTGATTATCTACGTAAAAGTGAAATAGCTTGCCCAATAAGTATTGTTTGAACTTTGTGGCACTGAAAATTCTTCCTAGTGCTTGTCGCTCTATAGAGGAATACTCTTGTTCAACTGAACTGAACCAAAAATTGGAGAAGTAGAGTAGATACTCCGTCTTCACATCAGACTGGGCCAATATAGCCCCCATCGCCATTCCAGACGCATCCACGTGCACATGGAAAATCACATCCTACTCTGGTCGATGAAGGATTAGCTTCCTACTGATCGCCTCCTTCAAACATTGGAACTCTCTTCACACTCGTAGGTCCAAATGATTCATGAAATTCTTCCCCTTCTGAGTCAATTCATACAAAGGAATTACCTTAGCTATGAACATATGAATAAATATTCGATACACATTAACATTCCAAGGAAAGAGCTCCTTTCAAATACATTTGTCGGTGCTTTGTCTTGCTGAATACACTTAATCTTATCATTAGCTATCTCAATTCCATTCCTAGAGACAATATTTCTTAGAAGCTAGCCTTTCCATACCATGAACACTGATTTAAATGGGTTCAAGAAAATCCTCTTCTCTTTACATCTCTCAAAAACCATTTCCAAGAAGAGTGGATGCATTTCCTCAGTAGAGAAGAGAGTGAAATCATCCATAAATATAGCCAAAAATTTGTGCAAGAAATCATTGAATATTTCCATCATACATCTCAAGAAAGTTGCTAGAACATTACAGAGTATGAAAAGTGGTTTAGCATCATCCAGGCATTGAGCTGCATAATGGTCATATTTTTCATAAGTCTAGGGATTAACTTTTTCCACAGTCAGCTCTGCCTCTACCCCGGCCAATACCCCCTTGGTATCTGCCTCTGCCATCTCTAGCACTCATGCTGGTCTCATTCTCCTTGGAGCCACTTGCCCCATCTATTTTCATTACTTCTAGAGTCTTCAGTGCAATCATAGATAAGTCCTTTCCCTTCTTAAAGTGGTGAATCCTTATCCCTTAATCCTTTACCCACAATTATTCCACACATGCCCATAAGATTTACAATACGTGCATTGTGAACATTCATCTGAGCTATGATCTCTAGATTTTCACTTCAAACACCAGGTCTCCATTTTTCTTCTTCTAGCTTCCTAGTCCACGACCCTTTCTTCTTGCCTTTAGCTTTTTCATCTGAGTCAATATCAGATAAGCTTGAAGTTGCACTAGAATCTGACCCTTCAGTCAACGTTTGGCAATCACTATATTCTCTTTTCTTGTGGATGCATTCCTCTTTAGTCCAATGTTCGAGTTTTTGGGCTCGTTGAATCAAAGCATTGAATTTCTTTATAGGGGCTAGAACTTCCCATTTCCTTAGCTTCTTACTTTTAAAGCCGTTGAGGAACCAAGCCCTCATTCTTTATTTGGACGAGGTTCATGCAACTATCTGGTCAGTTCCTTAATTTTCTTGACGTAGCTCCTGATTGACAATTTACCTTGCTTTATCTTGTCCAGCTTACATAAGGCTTCTTCATCTCCTCTGTTGTTTGAGTACTCCAAGAAAAATTCTTCAATCAATTTGTTTTATGGAGCACTGGGTAATGGTAATACCACTTCCTAGCTACCTCTTTTAATATTTGAGGAAAAACATCTCCCCATTCATCTCCATCGATATTCTTCAGCTCAGTGTATAGTTTGAATGCCTAAATGTGCACATCTAGATTGTCCCTCTTTCCCCCTTTGAAGACTGTAAATGAAATCTTCAAATTAGTAGAATGTTCATGAATGACTAGATCTAGATTCTAAACTAGTTTTCTATCTCTAGACCATCTTTTATTGTAATGATCTGTGTCTGCTTCCCATTTGTTTTCGTCGTCGATTTTAGTCAATGTGTTGGTTTGAGGATTTTTTGTTGACCCTTTTTCTTGTGGATCCGTGACTTCGCTTGTTGCCCTCACTATCATCAGTATATTTTCTACTTCTGTGAGGTCCATTGGATTGAGACCTGTGGTCTCCTATTTCTGAATGTCTCCTTTTGGAATGGACCGAGTGTTGGGAATCCCGCAATTCATCAGCTACCCATGGATCCGGAGGAACACATGTTTCAGTCCCAATTTCCCATTGAGTAACAGCGTTTCTCTGACTCCTCTTGGATGGTGATGACACGATCCTAATCATCCACAAATCTCTTCACTAGTCTTCTGCCACGTAACACTCTTCTGGTGTCATGGATAATTTCAGCTAGCTCTAACACCAACTGGGAGATAGTTCTTCTGTCAAGAGAAACTTAGCTCAACTACCGTGATTAACAAAATGGAATGAGCTAGTCACTTGTGATAGCTATTCCAGGTTGGTTAGTTAGAGTTAGTTCAAACCAGGCAAGCAAAATCAGATATAGACATTAGATATCAGAACAGACATACTGAAATGAAGTATGAGACTCAGACTAAAATGGAAATTGGAACGAGATGTACTGAAATATGTATTCAGATGAGTATAACTCGAGTATAACAATATGAGCCAAAGTCTACTTTGGGCTTAATGACAAAAGAATAGAAGAGAATAATGAGCTCCAAGACACTAGACTCTATGATAGTAGTAAAAGGTAACTTGCAAAAAAAATAATGGGTCCTATTGATAGCCATCGGACTTGGCCTGTGACTGACTATCTCTTTTATAGTTACTGCAATAACCGAGTTTGGTATTTACAAGCTCTTTCTGACTTTTTGATTGGCATCTATTGCCACCATCTACAGGAATCCCTCCTAAAGATAACGCCCTTTTGTGTCCCCCTTGTAACATTTTTTCGGGGACCTTATGGGATGTGTGGTATAGCCTTGGCACCTTTGCATCATTTTGAAACAATAAAAATAAAACTTTATTTGTCTCATTTGAAAAACTTAGAAAGATTCAGTGTGAAAGAGGGAGGGAATGGGAGATGCAACATGCATGTAATTATGTGAGGCAACGGGTCTTGTGGGCCATGACCTTGCCCACATGACCCTTGAGAGGAGAGTAGTGTGAGGGCAAGAAACCTGTGGGCAAGGCCATGGGTGACTAGGGCAAGCCCTTCCACATGTCAAGCATGAATAGGCAAGGATTTCTATATGGAGGTTATATACAAGATCATTGGGAGGACACTAGAATGTCGTTACAATTTACACATGATGAAGAGCATCTATCAAGAATCTGCATGTTGGATTCCTAAAAAGCGCTTGCCATGAAATGCTTGAAGAAAAACCATCTTCAAGGCAAGACAAGTATACAAAGAAGACATATACCACCCTTATAATCTATTTGAAGATCCTCTCACCCATCATCGCATTTCTTCTAATTACGTGGCCTCTACCCCTAGAGTGATATTTAGAGTTTGCTTGAGGGGTCACTTTGCATAAATTGTGTGTATCGTGGCATTCAAGGGCTATTTCTAAAACTCCTTATCTATGAATTTTTGGCAAATAAAATACACCCTTTTTTTATTCAATCTGTACATTTTTTTCCCAATTCCATTTTACTGTACCCTTTTGTATGTGATAATGTGAGAAAAAAAGAAATTTAATAACCCCTTCTACTACACTCACGTGATAGTCACACAATTATTAATTGATTTTTTTGAGAGATTGTCCATGGATTTGTTTCTTTTCCATAGTCAAGCAAAGAATTGGACTTCTCTTCACCCTCATGCTCTCTCCCTTTGTACAAGATTACTAACCTATGTGACTTTTACCCTATGAGATGGAGTCACATAGCAAATAGAGTATTTATTTCTTACTCTCTATGTGTGAGAAGGCTCTTTTATCAAAGACTTTGTAAGGGCTCTCCAATCCCTTTGTCCACTTGTTTAAGTTTTGATCAAACCTCCACTATACAAGCATATTGTTAATCAATGAAGTCCTATTATAAAAGAGAGGAGGGGAGGGGGGATCTCATGAAAATTTCACCCTCACTGTTATGTGGTCTCCAATTTTTGTCGCTTTTGCTCAAGTTTTACTTCTTTAATAAAATAGTGTTTAAGAAATTGCACCTATCAATTTTCATTGGTAAGTTAGCTTGAACGGATAATAGATCCCTGCTTCCAATATTCTAGGTTCTTTACAAACAAAACCTTTCATGAGGTACTTTGTGAGAAAAAAAATTAACACCCCAAGAGCTACTATTTCAATAATGAACTATCCAATGAGGAGGTACCTTGAGTTTTACCATTATTGAATGGTTAAAAAGATCACAACGATTTATCTCAAAAGGAAAGGTCTTCCGCCACCTTTGGGCCCCGCTTGGGGTTGACATCACTCACAAGCAAAGGTTCCTGTGGGTCTTGGACAAAGTGATGAGCAAGATGCGTCGGTGGGAGTATGTGCTCCTACCCTTCTAGAGCACGCTAAAGGGGATTAATTTGTTCTTGATTCCATACATATCTTTGACCGGTCCGCTCCCAAAAATAGTTAAATATAGGTGCAAGGCATTCTTGAAAAGTGTGCCAAATTTATGGTCTCAGCTGAGGAATTCTCCAAAAGAGGAATCAAGCATAGTACATTTCCCAAATCTATGCTTTTAAGCAAAAAGAGAATGACAAGGTAAAGGAAGCTTCAAATAGTATATTGAGAGATGTCCTATGAGAGAGTTACCACAAGATGATTGTCAGTTATCTTCATAGAGGGCATGAGAAATGAAACTCTCAAGAAGGATTTGCACTTAAAGGCATGCACCACATTTGAGCAGGTCACTAGAGAAGCCTTGTATCTAGTCGACAACTGCAAAACGTACGGAGAGGTAACCAAGGATGCAAACATGACCTCTAGCAGCACCTCTTCTACCATTAGTGAGCCATCTACTAAATGTAGTTCTCCTACTCCAATCACACAAAATTTTGACCAAGTAGTCGAGGAAGTGATTCGAAGGATGAATCAAGCTTACCGACATAACCCCAATATGTGACAAATGCCAACAGCGAATGCTCCAAGAGTATTGAAGTGGTGTGCAATTGAGTAGAAGTACACTGGCCATGACACAAATGAGTGTTTTTACAATCAAAACTATGTGAGGGAAAGGCCATACGAACCTCCAGCAATGCAACCATTTCCACCACCTCCCAGGTACCAGATTGGACCCAATAATGCATCACAAGGAGGGGAAAAACCACAACCTGTGTTGGGACAATAGCCTCCTTTACCTCAAGAAAATTGGGCTATTGTTAGATATATGTTGCCAATAGAACCACTCACGAGTCAACCAACGATGCCGCCTATGGAGATCCTGTAGACACTCACCCAAGAGAGCCCGAGGATGTAGCATATGCTACTAAGGATAGTCCACTTTGGGCAAGTGAAAATGAGGCTGCAGAACCTTCATATGTGGATCAACCAATGAGGAATCAATACACGATGGATAAAAACACGCTCATGTTCGTAGCAAACTTAAATTACAAATCTAGAGGATATCCTCATAGGACATGATAGCGAATGGGAGCACCACCTGGTGCCCAACTAGAAGGTCCATGCTATGAATGTGGATATGACCATTGGGCACAAGTTTGTCCAAACAAAGACAAGAAAATGAGAATCTTTGAATTCTGTGATGGTTGTGGAAAAGAACACTTGATCCAACACTGTGCTAAAAACCCAAACCACAAGGGGAAAGCGAATGTGAATGTCATTGGAGTTCTACCTTGTTCTAGAAAATCTGAGTCAAACCTGAATATTCCTGCCAAGGTGGTTACTAGAGCTCAGGCTCAGAAAACAACAAGGAATAAGCCAGTGGTGGATGAGCTAGAATGTCCACAACGAATCGAGTTTCAAAGCGAGTCAGTTGCTATCGGCATCTTGAAATTGAAACCAAACAAACAAAAATGTGCAGAAGGCTCATAAAGATGGATCACGCTCCAATGCAACCAAAAAGATTGAAAATCCCTGATCAAGTAGTGCATGTGCCATAAAAGGAGAACGCAAGTGCATTAAAAGACAACAGCATGGGTGAACTAACCAAATTGGGGAGGAATGACAAGCCATTGGATACAAGGTTAGTGGAAAATACAATGGATGAGGCCAAGTATCATGAGATGTAGCAAATTCTTGAAGTGGGCAAACCGTGGTCACAATCCTTATGGGAGAGGATCAAAAACCAAAAAGACGGTAGTACCACACGGTACCAATCCCAGAGATCAACATGGACCATGAGATTTATCCTAGGGATATACAGTCATTGTATGGAGATATAGGGAGTGAAGTATTCGCAAGGAGTAAACCAAAAACTTCAAGGAATCTATCTTCTTTTATACGGGAAAACACAACAAAATTTGAGGTGAGAATTTTGCCATCCCAGTGGAATCCAATTCTATAAATGACTGACACAAAAAGCCTCCACAAATTGATGTCATCTTGTAAAAGATGTACCATTACTCTCTTAGAACTTATCATACCACATTTGTGGGGACAAATAAGCAAAAAGCTAAAAAAGATGGAGTTGAAAATCCTTCCACAAGGTGAACTTGTAGATGAAACTATAGAAACAACTCTGCCAAAGAAACCAAAAGCAAAGCCGGTACTAGTGAATAAGGTGGGTGATTATTGCAAAGGGGAAGAAGGAAACACCACCTTACCACTTGAGTACAAGGGAGTAAAAATGATAGCAATACTAGACAATGGGGACGGGCTAGCCATTGCTACAAAGGAAATCTGGGAGAAGTGGGGGAGACTAGCTTGCAGGAAAACATGGATGAAATTGTAGCTAGTAGACGGATTTGTAGAGAGACCCTTGGGGATACTTGAAAAAAAATTGTATCCTCTTGCGAAATCGAATACAAGCACAAGTTTGTTGTAGTAGACTTTGAAAAAAGAAACAATTTTGAGGTTATTTATGGACGACCATTCATGCATCAACTCAAAATGGTTCAAAATTGGGGCTATGACCACCTCTACTTGAGACACAAGGGCGTAACAACAAGGGTCAGCACAAAGGACCATAGTTAAAGAGACATAATTAGAACCCCAATACACTACTTTGATGTAGCTACGGATTTTAGAATGCAACTGCCTACTTGGTTGATGAAGAAAGCTCATGTTTGGATGTGTAGAGCATCTGAGTGTGGAAGCCTGAAAAAGAAATTTTGTATGTTAGGGCGCTTGGCAAAAGATAAGTAGTATATAAAAGATCCATTTCTAGAGGAGTTATTTGAATCCTTTGGATGGGAACACATACTCTAGATGTTTGTGTAAATGAGATAACCCCCACAACATTTTGCGATAAAGATGGCTATGATATAATTCACTTCGAGATAGTAAATGTTATCTTGGAGCCAAGAGAGGAGACATAAACGATAGAAGCTAGCAAAACAATTGACTATAAATGAATAGTTGACAAAGTTTGTGTTCGAGATCTTAGTGACGATGATAGGACGAGTTCCATGATTTGCAGAGTTCTAAAGAGAAGCAAAAGCCCATAGAAACCCCTAGCAAATCTACCAATCCCTTCTCAGATGATTTGACACCACATCACAATCAGATAAATAGCCATTGCCCAACCCTCAAAACTCACAAACCTCACCCTATCATTTGAAGTATGGCTCGAGCAGTTTGCAACACCATACTTAAACATGAAAGGGGGTGGGATATCATGGCATGTCAGGGCTGGAAGCACCACCAAAACCACCACTCCATCAACAATACCAAGATGAGAGTAGAAGGAGAATGTCAAATCCAACCAGGATTGAGGAACCACATTGGGAACGAGAACAAGAAGGAAGGGTCCGAGCAGAGGAATAACCACTTGCTAGACTAATCAAGAATTATGGATTAGGAGCACCCCTAGGTAAGGAACACATACCATATCCCAGGCCAAAAAGAGCTCATAGAGGAGGAATGGGGGGTCCTATTCGTAGATTTATGGATCACTGAAGAGTCAGACAGTCTCAGTTCCAAAAATGGGCTAACAAGAAATATTTTGAAAAAGCGCCTTGACAACCATTAGGATTGTGCTACAAGTGTGGCGGAAACCACCTTATGAAAGACTATACTTTTCTACACCAAGTGGTTATGGGTGGGATATTGGGTCAGAGTCCATAGGGTGGTGACCTCTTGGTAAGTAGAGTAGGCCCTGTGAGTTTCAAGGCGATTCAAGAACTTTTGGTCTTGATTTTGGTAGCGTGAGCGTTGTAGATTGTATTGCAGTCACTAGTAAATATGATGTCTACATTTTTGGGAGTATGCAAACATGCAAATGAAATTATTTGACCTAAAACCAATGCATCAAGCTCAACTCTATAATATAGACTATCACTCTATCACATCACTTCACCCATATAGTACTCACACAACAAACGGTAACCCCAAAAGAAAGCCACTTTAATCATATTTGCCTATGCGGTTCGTGATGTTTAACCATATACTCTCACATATGTTTATGGTCATTTAAATTTGAAATAAACTCACCAAAACAAACCATAAAACATATAAAAATAGCTCGGTTAACTCACGATGTCATACGATACCCCCCCTTGGTAACTCCTACACGTGTAGGTAAAACCGGTTATTGAACGATTAATAACTCGCATTCCCGAGGTGATAATGGAGACCTAAATTCATTTATCATCAAGTTTCATCAAGATTTTCAATTGGTTAAGTGGGTTTGCCCATTCGATGAATCTTTATAGTGGTTCTCCAAGGAGCCTGGAGTCAAAAAAATTGGTTGTGCAGTGGGCAACAAACTGTTTTTTGACCATATCTCTTAGCTCGTGCGTGTTTTTCATATGACACCAAAGAGAGGAAATGTTCTAAATGATGTGTTTTATGGTTGGATTAAAGGGTTGGGGATGATTCATAGCGGTTTGTGATTTATGACCAAAACAGTGTTCCTACCGCCTCTATGACGTGAAACGAAAAGCGCTTTTTATGGACGCACGTGACCATAAATGCATCATGTGCATAAATCAGCGTGTTAAATATGATGAAATAATCATGGGGCAACTTGGTACGTACTCGGTTGATCCATACATGCGCTCGTATGCGAAAAAACAATTACCCAGAGGGTGACTACTCAGAAAAACAAGAGAGAGAGAGAGAGAGAGAGAGAGAGAGAGATGATGGCTATGGAGTTTAGAGATTCTTGCCGTGCTTTAGAGTCGATTAGGGGCTGTCAAAAGGATTCTTGCTTTGCCGCAAGAGAGCGATGATGAGAGCTATTAGAGGTATCCGGCACGAAAGCTTTCGGAGAGCGTACACCGTGAAACAAGAGAGAAGATAATAAGCAAATAGAGAGAGAGTGTCCTTCTTCTTCTCGAGACAGAGAAGAGCTTATGGAGATGGTGATGAAGAGCTTGCACCACTCCGTATAATAGATACATATAGCCTTGCGGTAGTAGACGCAACAGACGGCATTGAAAACTGAGCACTCTATGCCAATTTATAGGTTCTGCAGCTGGTCAGAGTGATGCCCAAGCTATAGGTAGTGCTAGATTTCAGCCTGGAATAGCCTCCTGCTTTTGGGAAAAGACTCCAGTCTTTTCTAAAAACATGGCACAGCTTTTGGTGGTCAACTCCCCCACTTACCATTCAATTTTTACAGCAAAATTGGCCAATTGAACAGTACCTGGCGAACTAATGGAAATCGTAGCTAGACTATGCCGCACTATAATGTCCCGACATAATTATGACTTTCCCGTACTGCCCCGGTGTATTTTCGGTACCGCTTTTTATAAAAATATTTCCAGTAAAAAATTCGGTCTAGTCCCGTTTTTGCTCTGGGTGATCAGCTTTAAATCTGACGGAGACTAAAATTACTATTTTTTGTGTTTAGGTCATCATAAAAAGCACATTGCTTTTCAATGCCGAAAAGCACAAAAAGCTAAAAATAGTGTAAAAATATAAAAAAAAGAAAAATTTTCTAAAATTGAACCACGGGTTCCCCTCGTCTACTGGAATAAGAAAGTGGACTCGCTTTTCACTAAAAAGTACTAAAAATCATGAAAAGCTAAAAATAGAGTGAAAAGCACTCAAAAAATAGATTTTTACAAAAGTGAACCATAGCTTCCTTGGAACACGTAGATTAAGGATCCAACCTTGCTATTTCCAAAAAAGCACCTAAAAGCATAAAAAGCACGAAAAAACTAAAAATAATGGATTTTTTCAAAACTGAACCAAACATACATCTAACCTATTGGAACATGGAAACGACCTTGCTTTTTACTTTAAAACCTTCCAATCCTTGAATCAAGCATCAGTCAAATTTTGGCAAAATAGATATTGAAAGCTATTTTTCTTATTTTTAGAAGAGACCCAAAAATTGGGGATCTTACACCAACAATCTCCAAGCATGAAACCCTCAAAATCTCAATAAAAAGATTTACTAAAGAAGACATCAAAGGATGAACCAATGCAAGAGGAAAAGCAAAAGAATAAAAGATGCACCTATGAGGATTCTCCTTAAAGCTGGTTATACCTTTGAAGATGCTTCTGAAGTGGTATATGGCACCTCAATGCCGCCATGGGTTGCAAATAAAGGAAAAAAAGTCAAGGAGAAGCCAAAAGATCAAGGTACTCAAAGAAGGAAATCAAAATTGCATTTATCATCGCCTGGAGTACTGGGATTGGTGCCAATCCCCTCAATGCCAAGGTGGAGCCACCAAGTCCCCTAGGCTAGACCATTGCCTAGGCCAGCAACAAAGAGTGTGGTGGTGCAAAATGAAGAAGATGTGAGAGCTTCCCACCAAATTCTAGACAGAATCAAAACCAGGTCTCTCATTACAGTTAAGAAAAACAACATGCTTAGGGTGAGAGAGGAAAATTAAGAGGAGAGCATGACAACCTCACCAAAGAACTACAAAGAACTATTTGGAGAGCAAAAAGCAAAGAGAGAGAGAGAGAGAGCAAGAAGCACAAAGCAAGATCCTGAAACAAGCTGAAGCGAAAAGGTATACCCTCACCCTCCAGATGGCTGAGGTATCCAAATAGTTTTCCAATTTACGAGACAAGAAGGAAAAGATAGAAGATGAGCTAGAGTCAGATCGTGATGAGATAATAGAGCTTAAAGACAAATTAGAGCTCTTGGAATTGACCATATAAAGGCTAAGAGGAACCCCAAGGGCTGCAAGAGCCAATGCAAGAGCGGACAACAAGTCCATATAGGCCTTAGAAGATAAGATCACATGACTTCAAAAGGAGTTGAAGTTGGAGCAAAGACAAAGAGTCCACATTGTAGAAGGCTCATTGGTAGCTAAAGAAAGACTCAATGAATAGCAGCAAGAGCTCCAAAAAGAGAATGACCAGGTGGCGCACCATTTGGAAATGTTGTTAGTCAATAATGCAGAAGAAGCCACAAGAAGAGATGAACTTGTACAACAACAATTAAGGGAAATGAGACAACAAGTGGAGAGAGCATGGGACCAAGCCATAGATCCAGGTCCAAGTGACTCATGAGTTAGAGCCGATGGAGATTCCAGACAACTCAAAGGAACCCATATTGGTGGAGATACCTCCACAAATTCAAGAAGAAGGGAAGGAGCTAATGACAAAGGAGAAAGCCCATCTCCGAAGTTTGATAGAGCAAGCTAGTGCAGAGAGTGTTAGAGCAGCCATAGACTGGGAGCAAAGGATGGTGCACTCTATGGGGGTGGTGCTAAGGCTCGATACAAATGTAATCAAAGAAGAGTGGATGCATCCATCCCTTTCTTACCCTTTGCTTAAGTATGAAGTGATCACCATGAAAAAAAGAATTCAGACAGAGGAGACGACACTGCTCTTTGAAGGTGACATAAAAGTTCAAGTAGTCTCCAAGTACACTCACAACCAAAGTGGAGAAAAGGGTGGCTCACAAAGTACCCAACATACCTAGTATGTCTGGTTGATACTCCAAAGATGATGTCTCCTTCTGCCCAGCATCAAGGATGCGCACATGGAAGGACCACGTTAGGCTTTTTCAGAAGTATCCAACTTGGCTAAATTACTCTAAGCTTCCACCACCCAAAGAAGGAGAGAGAATAAGTGCGACTTACATGGTGAAAACCCTAACGGGCGCCATTAAGCTCTTCACTAGCTCTCCTGATTTGAAGTGTGTGATGCTCAGGAAGATTTTCAAGGCATTTCTAGCCTGCATTGAGTGTGTTCGTGCAGCACAAAGCTCTGGACTCAAGTGTACTGTCAACGGGCGACACTCTCCTCAAATTGGCTCGACCTCTCCACTCAACCCTCGCCACACGTGCTATGCCACTTCTACCAACGATTGATGTTTTTACCAAGCTTCCACATGCAAGCCTTTGAAGAGCCTTCTTGCACAGGTTCTTTCACATATGAAATCAAGATCTTTGGACCAATGGTGAGCATTGGAACATCAGCTATGAATCTTACTTGAAGATCCTAGAGCGGTCATTGAGGGATAAGAGCTACATTCCAAAGCCATTTGTTGAAGACTTGTTTGAACCCTTTGGGTGGGATCAAATATTTGCAACTCTAGATGTGTGCGTGAATGAGCTAACATCTACTAAATTTTACGACGAGGAAGGTTTTGACATAATGCCCTTCCAAATGGTGAATGCTATCATGGAACCATGAGTAGAAATTGAGATGATAGAAACTCTAGAGACGAATGACTGCAAACAAATAGTGGACAAGGTTTCCATTTGAGATGTTAGTGATGAAAGCAATGAGGAGTTCCATGATTCAAGGGATTAGGCGTTAGAAAATGACACTAAGGATGAGCTATCAAGTAGCTCAAAAAGGAAAGACAAACCAAAACAACATGACGAGCTAGACAACAATGATATTAAAAAAATGAATGAAAAGACAATGAAACAAACAAGGGAAACCAATATCTTGTTTATTGAGTAAAATGCAATATCTTATGCTCGTATGAGCAGATGATTGTATCAAGGACAGGATCACATGCAAACCAATGAAACCAGCTTCTGTAAACAAAAATCCAAAGAAGCAAAGAAAAAGAAAACGAAAGAACACACTTGAAATTTGGCATCAAACATATCCAAAATTGAGCACAAATGTGAGTGTCAAAAGCTATAAAAAACCGTGAAAGAAGTTTGGACAATTGAGATGGAAAGTGAAGAGGGATCTAACATAGAGAGATTTGATGCACCCTCTTACTATAAGAAATACACCATTCAAGACAAACAAATTGTGGTTCAACAGCCAACGAGAGAATCAAGGAACCGGGTACCTCTTATGATGGACCTAAAAATGCTAAAAGGATTGACCTAGCTGAACCATGGGAAGAATTTAAATAGGCTTATATAGCCATAGACCTCACTCAAGAGGAAGAGCAACTTCTAATAGCTACTCTCAAGCTGTCTAGTTATGTTTTTTCATGGTCATATAAGGACCTTAAGGGAGTTGATATGATACCCTTAAGATTGATGCCAAATCCCATAGACAATGTCCCTATACATACAATGAAACATTCGTGAAGAAACTCAAAGAGGAGATAGATAAACTTAAAGAGACGGAGTTTATCTACGAGATCAAACACATAGATTGGATGTCGTCAATTGTGGTAGTACCCAAAAATAATGGCAAACTAAAAGTTTTTGTTAATCTCAAACAGGTAAACGCTACCACCATAAGAGATAAATATCCCTTATCAATCACCGATCATGTGATTGAGAGAGTGGCGGGAAAGGAAGCTTACAACTTTCTTGATGGCTTTTTGAGCTACAATCAACTTACAATAAATCCAGAGGATCAACACAAGATGGATTTTACAACAAAATGAGACATATTTACTTATAGAGTGATGCCATTTGGCTTGAGCAATGCGTCTACCACATTCCAAAGGTTGATGAGTCATGTGTTTTAAGAATATCTATGGAAATTCTTAGAAATTTACATGGATGACTTATGTGTGCATTCTCCCTTGAGAAACAAACATGTTGAGCATCTAAAAAAGATCTTTGAAAAGTATAGGACTTGTTGTATTTGCTTGAATCCAGAGAAATGTGTCTTCATGGTAAGACAAGGGAAGATTTTAAGGCACATTGTGTCCAAAAAAGGCATTTTCATGGATCTTGAAAAGATCCAAGTCATTGTTTCTCTTCTAGGACCCACACAACTTAGAGAGGTACAAGCCTTTATGGGTCATTGTGGTTACTACCAAAGGTTGATCTATATTTATGTAGTCATTGCAAAATCTCTCTATGCTCTCATCACAAAGTTTGAGTGGATTGAAGAGTGTGAGAAATCTTTCCAAGAGTTAAAGTAGAGATTAATTTATGCTCCAATTCTGAAAGATCCCGATTGGAATCATATCTTTCATGTCCACATTGATGCTTGTTCGATGTACACAATCGGATGCATCCTAGCCTTGCCTAGAGAGAACAATATGGATTTTCCTATTTGTTACTCTAACAGACAACTTAATAGTGCAAAAAGAAATTACACAACCACAAAAAGAGAAGGATTGGGAATAGTCTATACAATCAAAACTTTTAGATACTAGCTTCTTGCGAACAAGCTTATATTTTTTGTGGACCATCAGCACTATTATACTCGGTGAACAAACTCTACATGATAACAATTTGAAAATTTGTGCCATGAAAAGTGAGTATTTATCAATTCTTGAGCAACCACATGCCGGCTAGGTGGGCGGTCATTTTTCTGCAGACAAAACTATGAAAGCAATATTTCTTACAAGAATATGGTGGCATACCTTATTCATGGATGCAAAACAATATGTGAACAAATGTGATGATTGTTAGTGCACCAAAGCACTTATGAAATGAGATGAAATGCCATTATGACCTATCATGGGAGCAAGGGCTTTTGCCAAGTGGGGGATATAATTTATTTGACCTATCTTACCACATGTCTATAGGATGCATGCCCAATATATCATGGTGGCTACATATTATCTCATGAAGTGGGTAGAAGCCAAAGCAATGCAACAAAATGATGCATGAACAACCATGCAATTCTTATACGAAAACATATTTACCAGGTACGAGCTACAAATTGAGATAGTGAGTGATCGAGGGGCTCACTTCATAAACAAAGTGATTGCATTCCTATTGAGAGAATTCATGGTGCTTCATTTGAAATCAACACCCTAGCACCCTCAAGCGAATGGACAAGCGGAGAGAACAAACAAAATTTTATGCACAATGCTCACCAAAATTGTAGATGAGTTGAGAGCAGGTTGAGATTAGAAGTTACATTCAGCTCTTTGGGCATATTCAATAGAAAAAAAAAACTAAGGACAACACCTTTCAATTTGGTGTTTGGAATTGTCCATGGAATTCTTGGTCCAGACCAGAAACCAAGTCACTATGAAACCAATAGGGGTGTAAGAGTCGCTTGAACAACTTATTGCAAGATCTAAAGCCACAATGTGTTGAGAAATCATGTATTTAGTGTACAAGCTATGTTTTGCCGCTTAAATGTTTGCTTTTTAAGAGGATTTAACCCTTATCTCAGACATAGTAATTAGCCATAACAACAAATCTCGACAGACATGATACCTAGGGTGAGAGTATGTATATGAGTGTATGGAATAATTTTGGCTAAAATTTTGGCCAAATAATAACAATTTTTTTGTAATTTTTCTTCCCTTTTTTAATCTAATAAGGATAAAAATTTAATAAATAGAGCTAGAAAAGTTGAAATCAAGTTCTAAAAGCAAACATTGAATCTGCAAAGCAAGAGCTTTGAGCATGTCAAGTTTGGAAGGATTTGGCACAAGTCAAAATTGGTCCAAACCTATGACGTGCCAAAAATTGCAATAACAAGGGCAATTAAAAACTGGGCATCCAAATAATGAGCCGTCTAAGCCACAAGTGGTATGCCATGGAAAATGTGATCAAACAAAGTAAGTATACACTCAACACTCCGGGTAGGTCGGGCACATATAGGTAGAATTGGGCAAGATAGACCTCATTTGCATTCTGTTAGAGTTAGAGAGAGAGAGAGAGAGAGAGAGAGAGAGCTTGGGTGACCTAGAGCTAGCCATCACATTTTCACCTGCTACAAACACTCAGGGACTCCTTACTCCACTAGATTTTACAGGTATGGACCTTAAGCAGCAAGATAATTTGTGTATGGTCCATATTGCACAAAAAATCATCACAATAGTTGCACAAATAAAATCCAATACGGGAATTTAGCACATTATCAGGCGCCCATTAGGGCATCAAATGAAGTCCAAATCCCAAAAAAATCAATGAAGTCCAAATCCCCAAAACAAAAATCATCATTGGATCCCCACAAGGGGGAAAAATCCAACCATGTAATCACAGTTTCCAAAGGGGGTGGAACATGGATCGTGATCCATGTTCCCCCACTTCCAAATTGAGAGATTTCTGGGGCAAAAGCATCCTCTCAATAGCGTCTTTACACTGCACCAATCACAGAATAAAAACATTGCTCAACATGGATCACGATCCATGTACCTCAACTTTCCAGAAAATGGTAAAAAGTAGACCCACATTTGGATATTACCTTGGGGATAGAGTCTTGCAAATTTGGAAAAAAATGAAAAATCAGTCTTCAAATGGTCATTTTGACTTAGGATGTACAAAATTGATTCAAATTCAACAATATGATGACAATAGCTAGAGAAACTTGCTAGGATCAATCCCATAAAATTTGGTTACTTTTGGTCACAAAACATGGATTGCGATCCATGTACCCTCAAAGCAGAATTGCTAGAAAATGAGTGGACTGTGTGTGTATAGATCAACCAGAGAAGAATAGTGCACTTTTCAATGTTTGGTGCTTAAAGTGGATCATTTTGCAAAGTTAAGAAGTTCCAGAGCGCAGGTGTTAGAGCCAGAGTCATTGGTAAAGCTTATTGACTAAAGGATTTGGTATGCTCATCAATGTATCCCAAACAGTGCAAAATATGCTTGTCAAATGGGCCAAAATTGCCAAGAGGTCTAGAACAGTCAAACAAACCCCAAGTGTTCTAAAATTGGACATGCAATTAGAATTGAGATTGAACTTCAATTTTCAATCATCAAATCTTCAAAAACACCAGTAGTACAGCCATAGGGAGCTATCAAAGCTGGGATCAAAATCTCCAATATGGAAAAGTTGGACCAAATTGGGCCAAAAACTGGAAAAATTGGGTAAACTTAGGATAAACTTATCCAATTTGAAAAGATTTCACTAGTGTGCTAGGATAGGCTATAGGGACATGTTTACCAAGTTCACCCCAAACGGCTGTCAAACATGGATTGCAATCCATGTACCTTTTCCACCATTCCAAGCCAAAACCTAACCATCAGGTGCTAATTGCCAAATATAGCCTACCCCTAAAGTATCAAGTTATTGGATACCAAAACCTAGCTAAAGTGCCAAAATCCTCTAAGTTTGCGATTTCTTTTTTTGAGAATTGGCCTAATTCCCAATCCAATGATCCAAATCCAAATCATTTTGGACCATAGCATCCCCATATTATACTCTACTAGGTGGTATTATGAGAATTCCCGATTGTGTTTCAACATGGATCACGATCCATGTACCTCATGCACAGAATTGACATGTACGCACATGAACTAGTGTCCACATTTGTCCTAGATGCACTGGTGAAGTTTGGTCAAATTTGGAATTGTTTTGGTCAAGTTATGCTCATTTTTCATTCTATGGTCAAATTAGGGTTTTTTTTTAACTTTCTCGACAACTTTTTGACCAATTTCTAGGGCTAATCAGTTGGTTTTCTGATACCAGAATGGCTCGATGGAGATGGGGCATAGACTTTCAGAGAGCTTCCAAAAAAATTTACATCCATCCCTGACCATGCTCAACCAAGCCATGACCACCACCATACCTAACGTAACACAAAAAGAAAACGTTCCAAGCAGTACTAAAACTATTCCAAGGGTTTACAAGGAACCACCAAACCCAAATACAACCAATACTATAGCCGGTTTTACAGGGACCCTCCAACCCATACACATGAAACATAATCAAAACATATAGACGAGGAGATCCTTGGATGCCACCACACCACAGGGCTCCGCCAATGCCCATTAGTGTGTCCAAAGGAAGCCAAGTAGCCGAACCACCAGCACGGTAAGGGAAATCATCGTTTGACATGCCAAGCCCGAACATAAATCTGTAGAGAATCGGATCTAACGAGGAATATAACCCACCATGCTGCATCGAGAAACCACCACCAGAAATAGACATCAAACCAGGTAAAGCTCCATCCAAGCTTTTGAAGGGGATCCAAGCCCCTTTGCAAGGGTGTTCTCCTGCACCACACGGACCAGAACCAACCAGATCCGCCACCCCAGCAATGCCAACACAGCCACCATCGAAAGTAGACCTCCCTGAGCCACACCCGACATGGTGTGCATTAACCCCTGCAGGAGTAGGGAAAGGCCGCCGCCCAGCCTTGGTTCCAAAAATAAGGGGGATGCGAGAGGAAGAGCGCTTGAAGCAGGGCAGCCAACCGAAGTACCCTCTCTTGGAGTACCGCCTTGATACAAGAGCACCGCTACACACCTGCTATAGGCATTGGTGACCACAGAGATCAAGACAAGGCCACCCTCCCTTGCAACGGCCTCCAATGGGGCCCCCACCCATGAGGCCCTCACAGAGCTGAAGATGATGAAGCTCAAAACCCCTCTTACCTCTCCATCATGAACCCTAGCGTTTGGCAATGAAAGCATTTTATGTTTTTTATTATGTTCTATTAAAGGCTACCTTAACTCACAACTCCAATAGGGCCCCCACCCATGTGGCCCTCACAGAGCCGAAGATGACGAAGCCCAAAACCCCTCTTACCTCTCCATCACGAACCTAAGGTTTTGGCAATGAAAGCATTTTACGTTTTTTATTATGTTCTATTAAAGGCTACCTTAACTCACAACTCATATGATGTTTCTAACCCACTTACGCATGCTTGACTTTATTTTCAATATCAAGTGTTTTAGTTTTTGCAAGCAAGTTTCTAGAAACACAAGGAAGGAAATATACAAAAAGACTTTTACCTTTACTAGTGTTTTATGCATGCCATTGTAAGTGACTCTTCCATGCATTGTAAATGCATGTGGGCATGTATTTACGAAGGACCTTGACAAGAAGCATAGATATATGTGTGCATGATCTTACGAGGGTTTTATTGATCAACCCCTCTAGATAATACACAATTTGCAAGGCTCTTTTAAATCTACGGTTTAGCAATGATGTAGCCGGACATATCCACTAGTTCGTTGGCTATGATAAAGATTACAAGATGTTCATAATTGGGATATAGAAATGGCTAAACGAAAAAAGTGGCATTCTCCACAAAAAAAAAAAATTGTATCATCCAAGCCATGGTAAATCCAAAGACGAACTCCCAATTATTATTTATAAGTCTTGAACCTAAGACTTAGAGAGAGAGAGAGAGAGAGAGAGAGAGAGAGAGAGAGTCAACATGTAAAATGTGTGTGTGTGGGAGGCAAGTAATCCCTCAATTCTTCAAAGGTTTGGGAAAAATTTACTTGAGAGGTCCCAAGGGAGCTTAAAAGAGAATAAGGGGAGATAAGTAGTTCTATCCAAAGTATATGAAGGTGGGGGGTAAAGGTGTTTGTGCATGCCCAGAATTTCCTAATAGATTCTCACAAGAAAAAAGTGTGTGTGTGTGTGTGTGTGTGTGTGTGTGTGTGTGTGTGAGAGAGAGAGAGAGAGAGAGAGAGGGAGAGAGAGAGAGAGGGAGAGAGAGAGAGAGAGAGAGAGACCACTACACAACAACTTACACCCTAGCTCAATTCAATTTTGGCCATTGAGCCCTTGTCCATGTGATAATGGATGACTAGCAATCATGCACTTCTAGTTAAATGTGGGCTAAAAGTCTGCAATAGTTCCTATTATGCAGTATATCAATGTCTTTTTTTTTTTTGCACACTACACCATGCTCAATTTAGTACTCGATAGAAAGCACAGTGTATAGGGACATAGCCCTAAACAAACATTTCAGATGATATAAAAATATTCCTATCATAGCCATGTTTAAAAATTATTGCCATGATCCATCACTACCTTGTACACATTAAGTTCAACACCTTGAAGTACTCTATATATATATATATATAGTTGTTGTACACAAAAGATGCATTTCACTTTATTGATTTTCTCACGTATGGACAAGATTAAAAATATGCTATAACAAAAATATTTGTGAATTAGTTTGTGTGTGTGTGTGTGTGTGTGTGTGTGTGTGTGTGTGTGTGTGTGTGAGAGAGAGAGAGAGAGAGAGAGAGAGAGAGAGAGAGAGATTGAATTGATGAAGTGCAATGAGCCCTAATTTTGTTCCAGTTCCTTCTCTGCATTGCTAGTGAAAACATCAACTGCTTTCCAATCTAATTCAAGCATGTTCTTTATCTCCCTATTATCGACATAAGAGCTCTCTCCTCTGATTCATGAGTCTGCTGCCTCTCTCTCTCTCTCTCTCTCTCTCTCTCTCTCTCTCTCTCTCTCTTCTCCTGTGTGGCCAAAAGAAACATATCATGTAAGAATGCAAAGCGGATTATTAGTGACACTCAATGCTTGTGATGTGTGTTTTTAAGAATGACTATCTAACAATAGTTTGATTTCACAAACTATTGAACCACACATTGGGACTAGAAACCAGACAAAGTGTATATAATAGCCAAGAACTATGTCTACATTAGATAAGAAATAGTCTTTAAAATTTACAGAGATAAGATTACAATTGATATAAAATGAAATTATCAAAAAAGTATATACAAGGGCTATCAATCAATTACACAAATAACCAGACAATGGGTAATCATATATTATTGTTGCAGTTGTCTTTGTAATCCCAAGGAGGAAACCTCTTGCAGTTATCTTCATAATCCCACGGAGGAAACCTATTACCTGTCCACCATCCAAGAAACACAAGCCCGTCAGAACTGGCATTAATTGGGAAGACAGGTGTCAACGACTCCCTCCCCTTGTTATTGGTGTCAAAAATTACAACAAAAATTAACAACATATCATAGATCAAATATTAAGTTTAGAGAATGAGCCATTTATTTACGATAATGTTTACATCATTTGATTCCAAAAAAAATCAAACAGCATCTCCTCTGTAAATTGGATCAATTCTCAAAAGTCCACTCTAATATCATCTCATCTGAGACCCCCAATTGAGGATTAAAGCTCTTTTAACAATCATTGGACTAATTTCAAAGTAAATTACAAACATTTGTTTCAAAAATTATGCATTTATCCACTAAGAAAGGATAGCATCAAAAAGCACTTTATAATTGTGAGTTCACCACTATATACTTACCTTCATCACAAGTGAGTTCCTGCATATAAAGATAGAAGAACAGTTTAAGAGAGTTAGTTTTTACTAGTTTCAATGGTAATAAGCCGTATTGTATCCTTCTTCTACTATGTTACGGCTATGTGTATGGTTCTAGTAGCCTTGACCACAAGATAAATTAGTGCTACGCTAATAAAGTTGGGTATGGTAGCACTGAAATGAAGCTACAATATCCTCAAGTCAAGCATAATGGACACGGTTTCCCTGAATACAAGATACCAGCTTTCATCTTATGAGATACTTAATGTCCATATATATATTAGTCTACGTATGAAAATCAATGTGTAGAAGTTTTAGCAGCCATTCCTTGGTAACTGCTCATTATGTCAAAAAAACCAATCAATGTCATCACCCCTAAACCCCTATAGTTCGTTTGAAGTTACACTATGTATGTCTTTTCGATTTGTGTATGAATTTTGACAGAATTTCCTTCTTATCTGCTCAATATTTTCAAAAAATCAATTCCCAGCAATCATCTATGATACCCTCACATGAGGTTACTGACAAAAAAAGTAGTGACAATCATCTCATATGGAGAAGGCATACAATGGGGTTCGACAAGCATGGCTGCATATCATACCAAACCAAGAAACTTTCAGTGTAGGTTTATCCATGCATTCATTTGCATCTTTAACGTAAAAATTAAAACAAAAAAAGGTATTATTTGTCCATACACGTACATCATGAGATCCCACATCTATACTCTGATATGGTGCAATGTATCCCTGTGTACAGTCATGATAATCTCACCCATGCATGTTTTCAAAATGATGGCAATTTGAGATGATCACAAGAGAGAGCCAAAAAAAACCAAGTTTCTCTACATAGTACTCCTCGCACTGAGCATAAAGGAGCTTATTATTGTGTGGGTGTTTGTGTGTGGTTTTGTATGAGTGACAGAAAAAATCCCGCCCTTAGGCAAGCCATTCGAGTCAAAGATTATGAGGCGGTGGGATAAAGAAACTCAAGAGACCAAAACCAAATATTTTGTGTGTCTCCTCATTTCAAAACAACCAATATATAAAAAAAATCTCCAAAAGAATAAGCTGATCACTTTTTGATGCATAACTGAATATAGATGCAGATTTACTATGAGATTGAAAGAAGATTTGATATCCATACAGAACTAGAATCGTTCTATCAATAAGTATACCCTAATAACCAAGGAGGATGACATTAGCAGGATACTTAACTTATATCAATCCAAATGCACCACACACAATCCAAATTCTGTTAAAGTCAGCCAAAGTTCTGTTTGTAAAATGGACCATTTTCAAACTAACCACATCTCTCTTTGAGAGATACCTCACTTGAGGGTTTTGCAGAATCAACAAACCACGATCAATTTATCAAGGTGGCGCTGTTTGGTATCTATATGCCATTGACCATGCCATTACCAATGATGATATACATGCAAGTGTGAGTAAAACATTAGGTTCTAGCTTATTGTGTTTTAAATAGATGTCAAAACAGAAACGTCGAATTCTATCTCCAACTAATGAGTATAACAAACAAAACCACCCATTGAGTAGGTGCAGGTCCAATATAGAGTTCAACAAAACCCTCACTTTTCATTATCAGTTCAGCCGAGGATAAACCTCATCCTTTTTCCAGAGTATAAAAAAAACCATGCTTTCAAACTTATTTTATTGCTTGTAGTTTGAAAAACAAAAACCATGTGTGTACTGTGTAGGTGCATAAGCACCTACCTGATTGTCGATATGGACAAGGCAAAGGACCGCCTTGCAAACAACAATTCCTGATATCATCAGCTCTAACTTAGTTTCAAAATTCAAAGATGATGAAGAGTTTATTCGCAAACAGGGTGCGCGCACTTGTGTTAGCTAGCACTCTGTGTGTGTGTGTGTGTGTGTGTGTGTGTGTGTGTGTGTGTGTGTGTGTGTGTGTGTGTGTGTGTGTGTGTTTCAATAATGATATAACATATACACCAATGAATCCTTTCAGATTACAAAAGACACTACAAACTATGTCAATGAAAAGGTGGTATAATTCCCATTCATAGTACAGAATAGTCATTATACACAAGTGTTGAAATCAAGAGCCCAAAGATATAATAGTCCACCATCTTAAAGCCAAAGAACTTTGAAAACCATAGTTGAGAAGGTAACCCTCACCTCCACCCATGGAAACAACACAGCTTCTAGTTAGCATTGGTACCGTATGCAAGTGATGCATGGGTATCCCACATGTTATAGATGTCACCCAACTTAATTGCTTTCAAAGATAAATAGTAAGAAAGTTTTTTTCCTATGCAAGGCCATGGTTTTTCTTCCAACAGGTAGGCCAACATGACCATATAGAGTCCTTCACCGAGGAGTAAGAAGACCTTCAATCATACTTTTAAGCTTTTATGGCACCATTCATCCAGTATTTCAGGAGGTTGCCTTCTTTCCTTTTTTAAACAAACCAAGCCTTTGGTAAGACCATATATATGCAACAATAGCGAAACCCTATTTTTGAAAGGAAACCCCAAACACAAGCCGTAGCAACAAACGGCTGCATATCCTTATGAATCATCAATAAATTGAAATCTTTTTATAACAATAACTAAACCAGCCATACTATAGACATACTCGGCACTGTAGAAGTAATATGACAGTATTTTCAAAAGGTACCATAATATCAAGTGAATCACATACATCATAAGAACAATAATCGATAGTAATTTCATAAGTCACCTGAGATGAAGTCGGAGCCATCAACTCCACAACTGCATGCTTATCCATGCCTTTTGCCATATATCCGATTACTAAATGCTACCCCTTGCAGGAAGGAAACCCCAATCTCAAAGCACACTAGCACTCACACTCACCAAAAACACCGTACAAATGCTAAGTGAGCATGAGATCTCACCTTTATAGGGTTGGGAGCTTGAGGCCATTTTCCCTTTACAGCAGTGTGGCAGGCCGAGCTCTAAAGGAAGATGTTAAGGCAATGACACTACATTTAGTGGCCGCATTCCTTCATAGTGGTGAGGCAGGCCCTGCTTTGACTGTATCACAGTCGCGTATAGAGACCAAGTGGTATGAAACGATAGAGAGAGAGAGAGAGAGAGAGAGAGAGAGAGAGAGAGAGAGAGAGAGAGAGAGAGAGAGGGGGGGGGGGGGGGGGGGGGGGGGGGGGGAAGGGAAGGTATTTATAAACCTTAGTAGTGCAAACTGCAAGAGGGCCATAATATTTTCTCTCAAAAGAGCGCAAAAAGCCAAAGCTAGGTCGCCGATCTTAGTTCCCCCATTTTTACATCAGTTTCAGTATCCCCAATACACATGTAGCATAGTACCAGTTCAGTACAATACAATACCCGTAGCAGTTGCAATACAGTACAGTACGAGTACACAAGTAGCACCTGTAGATTGCGCAGGTGATGGAGAAGGTAGAAAATAAGACTACGCACACACACCAACACACATCGAGACACACACACACACAATCGTTACCCTGCAGCAGCCATTCAACGAGCTGCTCTTCTCTTCTTCTCTTTTGAACTATTATCCAAAGTATATTTACAGCATAGTATAGTCAGTGTCCAGCCGCCCATAGCACAATGGACATATTCTTTAACATCATATTCCTTAACACTCCCCCTCAAGCTCAGAGTGAGCTTGCATATGATGGATTCCCAATGCTTCACGAAAGTAGCAAAATTTCTCCTTTCCAAGAGCTTTTGTGAATATATCCGCAACTTGATCATTTGTCTTCACATACACCAAATCAATCTCATTTGCCAAAACTTTTTCTCTAATGAAGTGATAATGTACCTCAATGTGTTTAGTGCGAGCATGGTAGACTGGATTCTTTGCCAACATGATGCTGCTAATATTGTCACAATATATAATGACACTGTCAAGATAGTCAAAACCAAATTCTACCATAAGTACTCTCAACCATGACTCTTCACATGCTGCCAAAGCTGCTCCACGATATTCAGCTTCTGTACTTGATAATGCTACAGTTGATTGCTTCTTGCTACTCCAACTTATCATACCATTGCCAATGGAAAATGCATAACCACTTGTAGATCTTCTATCCATAAAATCTCCTGTCCAATCTGCATCTGTGTAACCATAAAGACAAAGCTTCCCATTCTTTTCATAAAACATTCCATAACTGACAGTGGCTTTCACATATCTCATAATCCGTCTCACTACATCAAGATGACTTTTACATGGCTTTTGCATGAATTGACTCACAACACCCACTGCATAACTCAAATCTGGCCTTGTTATTGTCAAGTAAATGAGGCTTCCAACCATCTTGCGGTACATAGTGACATCCTCAATGTAATGTCCATTATCAAACAACTTCACATTTTGATCAAGAGGTGTATCAACCGGTTTGCACGTTGTCATTCCATACTTCTCAAGCATATCCAATGCGTATTGTCTTTGTATCATCCAAATTCCTGATAAAGACTTGACAATTTCAATTCCCAAGAAATATCTCAACTCACCAAGGTCCTTCATGTTGAATTCTCTCAACAAACTCTTCTTGACATGCAAAATTTGCTCATCATGACTTCTAGTGAGAATCAAGTCATCAACATAGATAACAATAACGATGATCTCTCCATCAACATGCTTCAAAAACAATGAGTGATCAGCAGTAGACTGTTTAAATCCAATCTTCTTCAAGAATCTGGTTATCTTTTCACACCAAGCTCTAGATGCTTGCTTCAAACCATACAATGCTTTCTTCAACTTACACACATAATATGGAAACTCTGGATGTTGATAACCCTCTGACTGTATCATATAAACTTCTTCTTCCAAGTCACCATTCAAGAATGCATTATCCACATCCATTTGCCGTAACTTCCAACCAAACATACTTGCCATTGCTATCACCAATCTGACTGTTGTCATCTTTGCAACTGGACTAAATGTCTCATCATAATCAAGACCTTTTGTTTGTGCATAACCTTTAGCAACAAGCCTCACTTTGTATCTTTCCACACTACCATCTGACTTGCACTTGACTTTGTATACCCATTTTGAACCAATTGCTTTCTTTCCACTTGGCAAGCGAACCAAATCCCAAGTGTCATTCTTCACAAGAGCATCCATCTCATCATCCATAGCTGACTCCCATTCTGATTTTCCAATTGCCTCTTGAAAACATGTAGGCTCTTTATATTGCACACGCGAAACCATGTATGCATAATGTGTACGCATGTAACCGTTGTATGTCAATCTATCAACTGGATAACGCACCCTCTGTGATCTTCTCAATTGTGGTGCACTCTTCTCTTCAACTCTTGCATATGGGGGTACATATTTCTCAATATGCTTACTGCCAGGTGTCCTCAAATGTGGTAAACCATGCTCTTCATCGAAGCTTTCATCTCCAGAACTCTCTTCAACCACTTTCTTCTTGCCTTTCTCGTCTTGCTTCTTATCTCGCAAACGACCGCTCCATGGGTTGACACTTCCTGTACTCTCCTCTGCCATATGTGGTCCTGAAATAGTTCTTGTTGATGGTCCTGGCTTATCAACAACATGACGCATATTCTCTTGCTCTTTATACTCATCTTCTATCATCACTGGCTTTGGTTTATACCATGGTTCATGCTCACAAAATCTGACATCTCTACTGACATAAACTTGTCTTGTCGTAGGATCATAGCACTTGTAACCTTTCTTTTCAACCGGGTAGCCCAAGAATATACACTTCACTGCCTTTGGCTCCATCTTCTTTCTTGCTTCATTTGGCACATGAACATAGCAAACACATCCAAAAACTTTCATGTAGGAAACTGTTGGCTTGATCCCATAAAGTCTCTCATAAGGTGAAATTTCATGAATGGCAGTTGTTGGTGTTCGATTCATAATGTGTACTACTGTATGAACTGCTTCAGCCCAATATGTTAATGGCATATTCATCTCATTCATCATGGCTCTTGCAATCTCTGCTATGACTCTATTCTTTCTCTCAGCAACTCCATTTTGTTGTGGTGTGTATCTGCAAGTAATATGTTTTCTTATGCCTTGTTCACGTAAGTAATCATCAAAACTGTGTGACATGTACTCTCCCCCTCCATCTGTACGTAGGCATTTAATTTGACAACCATTCTCTTTCTCAACCATAACTTTGAACTCCAAGAATACCTCAAATGCCTCTGACTTTGCCTTTAGAAAGTAAACCCATGTCATTGTGCTGTAATCATCCGTGAATGTGATAAAATATCGACAACCATTTGGCGTAGCATGATCACAAGGTCCCCAAATATTTGAATGAAAAATTTCCAAAGGAACCCATGTCATTCTGCTGTAATCATCCGTGAATGTGATAAAATATGGACAACCATTTGGCGTAGCATGATCACAAGGTCCCCAAATATCTGAATGAACAATTTCCAAAGGACTTTGGCTAATTCTCCCCCTCTTTGAAAATGGTAAACGAGATTGCTTTCCAAATTGACAAGCTTCACAAACATGATCAAAATTCAATCTGCCAAACTTTGGTAATCCACGTACAATTTGATTTGATTGCGTATACTTTAGTCTTCTAAAATTGACATGACCAATCCTCTTATGCCATAACTCTGCCCAATCATCTTGCATGGCTGATTTGTTTGCATACATACCGCTGTGTAAACATGGATCTCCAGCTTCCAATGAGAACAAGCGGCCTTTCTTTCTTCCACGTGCCAATATCTTGCCTGGTCTGCCTTTGTGAAACTCCTCTATGAAGCAACCATAACGATTAAAACGGACTTGCAACCCTTGATCTGTCATTTGTCCAACTGATGCTAAATTATTTGTGATTGAAGGCACATATAGAACATCTCCCAATGTGTTGTATGTCCCGTCCTTTTCTAGCAATGGAACTGAACCAACATGTGTAATCCGATGCATAGTATCATCACCTGTAGCGACAAACTCATCCTCTTCTAATTTCTCTTTTCTGTCAAACCATTCACCATAATATGTCATATGATTTGTAGCACCACTATCTAAATACCAATCATCTGTATGATGTGGCTCCACCATGCTTCCAACAACATGCTCCATAGGAAATAAATGTCCACTAGATCTATTGTCATATATATTTTGATCATGAGGATTGTATCCAGCAAAGTTTCCTCCATGTCTTCCATAACCTCGGTTTCTTCCACCACGATCATGATTTTGATTTAGCCTTGTGTAACATTCTCTTTCAAAGTGACCATAAATGCCACATCTGTTACAATATCCATCTCTTTGAGGATGTACAAATCGTCCACCTCCACGTCCACGAGTTCGGGCTCTCCCCCTGCCTCTTTGGCTATAATCATTGTAACTTTGACTTTGTTGGTTTTGCCATTGACCTCTTCCAGCATTGTTTCCACGACCATAGTTTCCTCTTCCACCTCTATTGTTTCCACGACCTCTAGAGTAAAAAACCTGATCTCTGGAATTGTTATTTGATGTAGAAGGACCTGGCTTGCCCAACTTCACCTCTTCTTGCAAACAAAGGTTTACTAACTCTTCAAAATCAGGCATGTATCCTCGAACAAATATAGATGTATCCAATGACTTGTATTCCGGTCCCAAACCACTCAATGTCACTGAAACTAAGTCATCATCTGGAACTTCAACATTAATGCTCGCAAGATCTTCCTATATTTGCTTTATCTCTGTCACATAATCTGATATGGATCTATTTCCTCACCATACACAATGTAACCTTTGCTTCAAGTGAACTTTTCGTAGTTCTGTATTGGAGCTGTTCATTCTTGCTAGTATCTCCCATGCTTCCTTTGGAGATTGAGCCTTCTTCACATGTGGTATAAAGAAGTCACTAATGCATAGTGAAATCCAATGCATCACTTTCCTTGAATTCTCGATCCACTTCTTGTAAGCTTCTACTCTTGCTTGCCATGTTTTATGTGCTTCAACATTCTCTCTATTTGGTTCCAAACCAACCTCGGGACACTCTTGTTCACCTGTAATATAATCCCATAAACCTTTGCCCATGATAAATTTCTCCATCCTGTAAGACCATATGCTGTAGTTCTCTCCGGTCAGCTTCTCTCCAACAATCTGTGTGACTTGAGTTGAACTTTCTACCATCTTCACTCTCTTCATTTCTTCCAAAGGATTTTGACAAAATTTCGGCAGAGTTTCATTTGTATTTGGACAATATCTCAAGTGACAATCTCAACCAAAGTGCTCATAAACACTGACAGAAAATCTCTCACTGCCAAGGAAAAATCCACTGACTCACTTTGCCACAGACTGACTCAATACTATGCATAAATACTCTAAAACAATGTCCACATGGACTTGTATGCAAATGCAATCCATACGCTGTCCTGTACCACATATCCATACATCCACCTTCTTCCCATAGTCGTAAACGACATATGAGGTCTTTCGTGGGGCCAGTCGGGGGTTCGCTCCAGTACCTAATCCACCTTGCCAAGGTACCAAAGCTCCCAAGGCAAGGCTTCAAAAAACCTCACTCGACCCTCACAAAGGCTGCAGTTTTCCAAAATACATTGACCGCATATCCATACATAACCACAAAGTACTCAATCTGACAATATAACCGCCTCAACTTCTTCCCACAACCTTTCTTACATAGGCGGCTGTCCATAATGGACCCACAACAACCAAACATAATCTTCGGGTAACACAATATCATGATGCAAAAGCTCTATGTCGCTCTCCAAAACCTGTGTAAATGCTGAATTCTTCACCTGTAACCTGTAAATCTACTGTCGAGTGCAAAACTGGACATCTTCTATGCTTGTGTGAAATGGCTGTTTGCTACAGAAAATTGCATATTTTGGCAAATCTGAGCATGCCAATGCGTCTGGAACGCCCAAAAACATAAAGATAGACTCATGGATCACTGTATTCCGAGTTCGGGTGAGGGAGTTATGACCAAAAAACCTCTCTTTTTTGTTGTTTTCCAGAGCTGCGGAAACCTATGTATTGACTATAGCTCCTCAAACTGAGCTCTGATACCACTTTGTAGAGTGCGCAGGTGATGGAGAAGGTAGAAAAGAAGACTACACACACACAATTGTTACCCTGCAGTAGCCATTCAACGAGCTGCTCTTCTCTTCTTCTCTTTTGAACTATTATCCAAAGTATATTTACAACATAGTATAGTCAGTGTCCAGCTGCCCATAGCACAATGGACATATTCTTTAACATCATATTCTTTAACAGCACACAAGTAGCATTAGTCCAATAAATTACAATACACATCAGCACTAGTACTCGTATCAGTTCAATACCATTACAAAGTAGTACCAGTACCAGTATCACAAGTGGCACCAGTACCGGTCCAGTATATCTCTGTACACAAACAGTACCAGTACAAGTATCACTATATTACACAAGTAGCAGCAACACCAATTCAATACAATATAATACCAGTACCAGTATAGTACAGTACCAATACACAAGTAGCACCAGTACCAGTATATATTTAGCACCAATATTCGTCCTATATAATATAGTACCAATACCAATACCAGTGCATATGTAGCACTAGTACCAATACCAGCTCTAGTACCAGTACATAAATAACAGCAGTATCAATATAGTGACATCCTTAGCAATGTGTGTGTGTGTGTAACACTCTGGAAAAACGCGTATGTAAACAATGAGACGCATGATCAAGCCAAAGTCTGGCAAGGCAAACACAGTGGTTCATCGATGCGAGTTGAGAGAGAGGTAGAGGAGGCATACATGTGCGATAAGCCCGAAAGGGTGATTTTTTAACTAATGGCATGAGGAGCTAGGCCAGCAAAAAAGAGGGGACTAAGTGTGAGTAGGTAGGTGATCAGGGAATTTGGTGCTTTATAAGAAGTTGGAACATGCGAGCAGATAAGAGAATTAGCATGTGGCTTTTATGATGTTCACACTTATATTCATAAGTAGGAAATCGTTGTCGGCACGGAGAGGAGAAGATCCTCATGTCTAAGAGTAAACGACAAAACTGTTGAGAATGTGTGGAATTTTAGAAGGCAAGCATGCATGTCATGTGATGCCCTTTGGTTTGTAACTCAATGAGCCCAGCAACTTGTGCATGTGTGTGTGTGTGTGTGTGTGTG